>NW_024412395.1:21466286-21536284 GCF_014898765.1 Herpailurus yagouaroundi | reverse complement strand
ATATAGATATAGATATAGATATAGATATAGATATAGATATAGATATATAGTCATCTAGCTATAAATATCTACATTTTAATGATTTCTTACAAAACTCACAGCCAAAGCTGAAATCCACCAAGATTTCTGATAGCAGTAGATATGGATTAAAACTGCAGCTCCCGGGGCGCCTGGGTGGCGCAGTCGGTTAAGCGTCCGACTTCAGCCAGGTCATGATCTCGCGGTCCAGGAGTTCGAGCCCCGCGTCGGGCTCTGGGCCGATGGCTCGGAGCCTGGAGCCTGTTTCCAGTTCTGTGTCTCCCTCTCTCTCTGCCCCTCCCCCGTTCATGCTCTGTCTCTCTCTGTCCCAAAAATAAATAAACGTTAAATTTAAAAAAATAAATAAAAAAAATAAAATAAAATAAAACTGCAGCTCCCATCACATATGTTTACATCACTCCTGTTTCCTTTTGATTCAGTAAGCCTCGTATCTCTACTGAATTACTGAGTAATGGAAGACATACAGGAACCAAAGTAGTTAAGGAAAGAGGAAGTAACAGGTGGGCAGACAGAGTCACAGTGAGGAAGACAATGAAAATGGACAGCCTAAAACATTTTAAGAAGTAAACAACTGTATTTTTCTGAAACAACATCATGGTCTAGGCGCATAGCTGCTGTGCATCTTGATTCTGAGAGTGAAGAAATATTTCTTCTCAGGGCCAACATTCCATCGCTCGTAACTTCTTTTTATTTCCTGAGAACAACAGACAATTTTACGATTTCCTGATACGAATTCCTGATATGGGAATTCAACCATACTATCTACATGTTTCTTTCAGAAACTCCTTGTTCAAAGATTCCTCCTTCTGGGAAGGCTTCTAAAACTCTCCCCGAGAGATACAGTGTTTCTCTCCTCTGTGTCACCACTCTGCATTCCGTTTTCCTGTGTTCTCACCAACTCCTCATTTTACTCCTGTTAAAATAATGTGTATTATATCTGTTTAAGTGCATGTGAGTGTCACCATACTTTGGCCTTCAGATCAGACACTTTACGTTTCAGTTATGTATTCTGGGTATTCTATTGGTTGACAGCTGCTAGAATACATAATGCCGCTTTCTCACATCTCAGGAGAATAACTCTGGGAGGAAATGAGTAAGAGTGTGATGGATCTAGACACCAGGTTCTCTGAGGGTTAGGGAATGAAAACAGTTTATATAAATGTCTGCATGTTTGTAACACCCATGGATACTGAGCTCCTGTTACTGAGTTTCTTTGGGTTTCGCTTGGGGTACATAGGTAGAGTTTGCTACCAAGTTTGGCTTTTTCACCGAGCCTTCCTTTACTGACAACATGTAGACAGATTTTCTGGGACTTTTCCATCTGTCTAGAGAGGACTTCACTGTTGCCATGGGGTATAGCTTCTGACTGCTAGTCAGTGTTCTGGAAGTAAGGCAACACAGGATGTCCAGAATATTTCAAAACAGTGGGAGAAGGAAGCAGAAGAGGCAGAACCAAAGAAACGACATCATGAGAAACATTTGATTGAAGGGCGAGTCAAAGAAGCTTCTAGAAGCTGGAAAAGGCAAGAGCGTGGATGCCACCCTAGATCCTCCAGAAAGGAAGGCAACCCGCCAACACTTTGATTTTTAGCCCAGCGAGATGCATTTTGTACTTCTGGCCTCCAGAACTGTGAGATAATAAATGCACATTGTTTTAAGCCCCTAAATTTGTAGTAATTTGTTACAGCAGTAATGGAAACTAAAAAAGACAACATTGTATTGATTATTAAGTCCTCTTGCTTGGTTGCTTTAGTTTAGGACATTTACTCTGGTCTTGTTGTCCTTGTCCCTAATCCCTGGTTCCCAGGAGTGGTTCCCTCTTCCTACAGGATATGTCCTCTGCTTTGCTAGAACACCCAGTCACCTCTCCATACTGCACGTGGACCAGTCCTGGCTTCTTATTGGCTTGGAGTCCCAGGACTGCAGAGTGTCGCTGAGTTAGCTCTGGCTGTCCTCCCTCACACTCACTGTTAGCCCCTGGAAAAGGGTATTGACAAGGACACCAAACCTCCTGAGAATCTTTGACATTGTATAGAGACAAGAGGGCTGCATACTGTATCTTCTTTTCCCCCTTCAGGTTTCAAACGCACTTAGGTGACTGTTTTCAGCACATGGATGAATCATAGTTATCTCGATTGAACTCTCCATGCACAATTTTTAAACAAAAATGCTTTCAATTACCCAGCTCGGCTCTGACTGAATCCTTGATGTCAACCAGAAAAACTATCCTGCTGGGGTCCAGTTCTTGCCAATCCACAAAGAACTATGAAGTAAGGGCGTTTCTCTTAGAGTTGCAAAGTATTGCGGACTACTGAAAACGGGAATCTTTAGCCAGAGATCTAAGGGGGAAAGAGTAAGAGGGTCTATCAAGAACATAAATAATGACTGAGAGATCCCAAAGAGGCCTGCTGTGTGCAGAGGGCCGTTAGTAATGAGGAAGATGCCAGGAGTGACAGGAGAGACCCAGCAGAGGCAGGACTGTGCAAGACAGGTCAAGTTCATTTGAGTTCAGAATCTAAGTCATATGAGAAAGTGCCTGGCTTGATAGCAATTTGCCCCAATTACCCATTTCCCTCTGACCTCAGACTAAAATCTAATTATACTCAGCATGAGAGGAGGCCTGGTAGGAGTTTAATATCCACAACCTCTCTCTGATCTCCTTTACAGAGCACTAAGAGGTGGCCTGCGAATGTAAACGAAACCTGCAACCAGAATTTTGCATTAGGCTGGCAAAACCTCATTTTAGGGGACAACCACACTGTCAGGGATAAAAAGCAGATTCCCCTGTCTCCTGTGATTCTCCAGGGTTGTTTTTATTAACATGGAAATTTCCAAGGCTTTATGCAGGGCTTACATGTCAGTGAAAGAGCTGCTTCGCCAGCAGCAGAGCTATAATTGTCTCTTCTCGTTCCTGAACTCAGCACTTGGCTGTTCATTAATTAACGGTGTACCCCATGAGCATAGCATTTCCCAATGGTGGGCTCCTCAACAATTCCTCGGTAAACACAGTATCGCCTGCATTAGCGTTGCGGCTCCTTGCCGTCATGAACTTCTAATTATAATTTTATTCATCTTTTATTTGGCACATCTATATTGAACTTCTGGTGCAATAAGCCACTTTATTAGCTGTTGTGGAGGACATGGAGATCAATGAGCTGGAGTCAGTGGCTCAAGGTACTGAAAGCTGGCAGCTGGAGTGACCCCAGAGGAAATACAGAATGTGTGACTATTGCCCTCGTATTAAGAATACAACCCCCCGGGGCACCTGGGTGGCTCAGTTGGTAAGTGCCCAATTCTTGATTTCAGCTCAGGTCATGATCTAACAGTTTGTGAGTTCGAGACCCACATCAGGCTCTGCACTGACAGTGTGGAGCCTGCTTGAGATTCTCTCTCTCCTCTGTCTGTCCCTCCTCTGCTCATTCTCTCTCTCTCTCTCTCTCTCTCTCTCTCTCTCTCTCTCTCAAAATAAACAAATAAAACTTAAAAAAAATTAAAAAAAAAACAACAAGAATACAACCCCTGAATTACTTGCCTCTGACCTAAGCCTTCTAGTTTTACTATCAACATTTTTTTATTATTTTTTTTTAATATTTTACTTATTTTTGAGAGGGAGAGAGAGATAGAGCATGAGCAGGGGAGGGGCAGAGACAGAGGGAGACACAGAATCCGAAACAGTCTCCAAGGTGTCAGCACAGAGCCTGATGCGGGGCTTGAACTCACAAACCACGAGTTCATGACCTGAGCCAAAGTCCGACGCTTAACCGACTGAGCCACCCAGGTGCTCCCCCCCCTTTTTTTTTTACTAAATAATTTCAGTTGCAAAGTAGCAGCTTCAAGAAATGTTTGGGCAGTGCAATTAGACACTTTTGGATACTGTGGTCGGTGGCTGACTCTCATAAAACCTTATAAGGAAAATGACATACTTTCCTGTTATATGTAGTCTGAATTTTCCCAGTTTTCACAGGACTCATAAATGAGGTTAAAAAATTGTCTATAACCTATGTTTTACTTACTTTTTCTTATACTCACCCATGAAGGACTTCCAGGAACATGTGTATTTCCAGGCATTTAATGGACTCAATACTTTCCATTCCTGGTGGGCCCACACTGTGACCTTCTCTACAGTTGGGATCCCTGTGAAGATGAGGATATTTGGGCTGGGTATGTCAGTGAGCTACCCAAGGGGACATGCTTGTAAGAGACAGACGTGGGTCACACTTTGCACCTCTGACTCCAAGTGCAGCATCTTCTGTGTTAGAGCTAATCCATCTCTTGTCTAAATACAAAATCTAAATACAAAAATCATCCCATATTCCCCTCATGTATATTAGTATGTACTTTCACAGTCACACAGGCTAGCAGAAAAGGGCAGAGTGAGGGGGTCGGGCCTGAAAAAAGCCCCAGGAGACCAAAGGGCGGCAGTCCCTGAGAAGAGCAAACACAGGGGCTCAGTGTGCAGGCCTGAGGAGGGGGCATTGCCAAGCCCAGGCCTCACTATTTGTCTGGGATGAGCATAGCTGGGATAAAATTATGTACTTAAAATCTAGTAGAATCTAGTACATAGACCACAAACTTCATCACTCAACAGAAATCCATGCCAGTATTAACCTATTGCCCACTCTATGCCAAGCATATATTCTGTTGTTTGGTCACTTATATGTATTTATACACTCTTCACAACAAGCCCTTAAAGTCATTTGGGACAGAGAATGTCTCTTGCTTCTTGTACCCCCTAACTACCTTGCTCATAATGTGTGGCTATTACACTTTGCTGTTTTGAATTCCAAAGTGAATGGAAATTCAATAATTATTAACCAAATGGGTTCTCCTTGAACAGGGCCAGTGCCTTTCCTTAGGATGTAATCCAGGAACGTCATTGTAATGAACAGTTCTGCAGTCAGTGACTGCTGACTCCCCTTTCCGTCTTTAAACATCAGTGACTGCATTTTACTTTTCTTCTTTTGCAGGATTAAGAAAGTCAAACCCTCAGTTTCTTGGAGAAAGTGCTCACCTACTGCCCAGAAATCTCTCTTCTGGGAAGGGCACGACCTCAGAAAAGTGATCACTTGACTTTTTCTAAGGTAGGGAATATTTCATCCCCCTTACTTTAAGCAAGTATTGAACCACATATTATTCCTGCGTGTTGCCCCTCTGTTCACTCTTAGCTCCTTCCTCCTGTCTCATCTTCAAGCGAGAGCTTCCGATTGCAAAGGAATTCTAACGGCCCTATCCTTTTCACTCTTGACATTTCTATGAGCTTCAACAAGAAGAATTCTGTTTCCCTGTGCTTACCACCTGAATTAGTGTGGACAGAAGGGCACATACCACACACCATTTGCAGGGACTATTTCTTATGATCAGTAATTTTAAAGCAATACACCTCCTCAGGCTCCTAAATATGTCATCCCAGGAGCTGCTGCTCCCGTTCTCCCTTCCCCTTCATCATCCGTGTGTCAGACATGCCTTGGGCCTGCTGGGCATCTGCTGTTTACCGGTGGGCCCCTCCCCGCCCCCGCCCCCTGGTAAAGCCCTCGGAGGAATGAATTACGGAAAACACAGCAGCTCACAGGGAATATGATCCAAAAATGTTTTCTCTCCCAGCTTGGCAAAAATAGGTAGTAAATTAACTAAAGGTTTGCTCACTGTGGGATCCACTCATAAGCATAATATTTAAAATGTAAAAATAAATAACTCCTTCTGCTGCTCTCTTGCTCTCTAAAGTGCTCTGGATAGCTCAAAATGGTGATTTTTGTACGTTCTATTTAACCAACACAAGTTTTGAGAGTTAGCTGTGGACTGGACATTTGATATCATTCAGGAGGTATTCTGATGAATAAGGCATGGACCAGGCAAAGCCACAGACTTTTGTGGGGAGACAAACATGTAACAGATAAAGCAGAGTGTGGTTAGAACAATAGCAATGCTGTTTACCAGTCGGAGTGCAGAGAAGGGTCACTTAATGCAGCCTAATCGAGTGCAGAAAAGGGAGACTAAGAAATTCCCTGGAAAGAAGAGGCACTGAATTGAGGGTTAAAGATTGAGTAGTTAGTATCTTTTAAAAAGGGAAGAGATTGGTAGAAAGGAGAAAAAAGAATTCTTAATTCTATTGTCCTCCAACTTGTGTGTATTATTAGCACACCCTGGGAAATCTCTAACTACTGCTTCTTTAGAATTCGTTACACCCGCTGAATTCCATGGGCCTCCGCCCCCTTATAATTTCTATGAATTTGCTTAATTAAGACCCTGTGATAGACTGGGCAGACATTTCCTGGCAATTAATAATCAGCTGGGGGAGCTTAAGTCTGGAAGCAAAGCTGTGAAAATATGCACTTATATTTATACAAAAAGTAGTCAAATTTTACCTTTTCATATTTTGATCAGCCAAAAGTTGAAAAGCCACATTGTTGGGGTTGACAAGCTGCATTTACAGTTTGGTTCTTTTCCTAATCACTGAAAACCATCCACAAATAAACAGGATGAGAGAAGCACACACTTTGTCTTTGGCATTAGGTGTTTGGAATCCAAGTGAATTTCTGGAGAACTTTCCTAAGAGTAGCTGCTGGTTAATACTAGGATTAGTTACTTAGGGTTGTGGTGCAACCATCATAAAGATGCCTAGAGATGTAGCGTGCTATTATCGAGTCTGGTGTTTGTCACACAAGATGTTTAGGATTCACCAATCCAAAGCATAATAACTTAAATTATGCACAGAAATGACCGTATAGTATGGATTATTTACCTATTGTGAATTCAAGAAGATTCCAGGCTTTGCCCCAAGTGTTTTTTATCTGTAACAATTTTAAGGCTTTGGAGATCCTTTCCTACTTAGTTTCTCTTGTAGGTGGACTGATTTCTTGCACCCGCTCCCACCATTTGGACTGAACATGACACTGGAGTCTTAAAGGAAATTAGGAATGAGGAGAAAATGATACAGGACAAGTTCTTTTCAGAAAGGAAAAGTAAAAAAAAAAAAAAAAAAAGGAAAAAGCTCACCCCTTCTTGCCTTAAGGAATCCTAAAAGGAGAAGATAAAATATAGCAGTAAAGCAAAAAGGCTCTTACTTCTAATTCCCCACCTAAGAATCCTATACATCAAATGCAGAAGTCTTTTAGGAACATAGAAATGAGTGTGAGACAGCATGTAAATATCAAAGGAATAGCTTATTTTCCAGGACAGACTGTTGGGGAGGCTGCAGACCCCTAAAATGGCTTGTACTTCAGCCGAAGCCAGACCCTGTGTGGCAGTGAAGAAATCCTGTGGGGCTGGGGGATACTGCAGGTAGATTCAGATGCGCGAGCCTGAGATATTGGCCTGGTTCCTCTTTGTCTGCATTTGGTATGACAAGAATCCAGAAGTCCCCATGTGCCCTAGGTGGGGAGGAAGTGTTGAGAAAGGAGTAGAGCAACTTTGCAAAGACAGGGTCACAGTGAACAGGAGAAAGTGATAATAGAATTGGGGAGCACTTGAATGCCTGGAGCCATGGACTCCAGCGGTGGGTGCCAGTGTTTCATTCCAAAAAGAATAGGGAGGGGCACCTGAGTGGCTCCATCAGTTGAGCATTGGACTCTTGATTTTGGCTCAGGTCATGATCTCATGATTCATGGGTTCAAACCCGGCATCAGACTCTGCACTAACAGTGCAGATCCTCCTTAGGATTTAGTCTCCCTCTCTCTCTGCCCCTCCTCCACTCATGTTCTCATTCTCTCTCCATCTCTTAAAATAAATAAATAAACTTAAAAAATATATAAAAAGAATAGGGAGAACTAGTCACAGCCCAACAATTGCCAGTATTGGGGAAGGTAGGCCAATCTGTCCATAGCAAGCAACAGAAAGCATAGGGGACCCTGTCTGAACTAAGCCTGCCCCCTGTTCCCTCCACCAAAAGGACAGAGTAAACCCCCTTATATGCCCAGTGACTTCTCAGGGAAGATTAGGGAAAGGGGAATCTAAAAGTCTGAGCAGCGTCTAGAACAGATTCTATGACTGAAATAACTTTCAGTTCCTGGATCAGACAAAGATCACATGATTGCCTTCACTATCAACTGGAGTGTGAATTTACAAAGAGTAGACCAACTACAGAACACCAGGAAGCTACATTTCTTCACCTGTGTTTGACTAGGAGTACATTTGCAACCCTACTGTACATGTGTTTTCTCACTGAATTCCTAGAACATTCCTTTAAGTAAGAATCACTATTGTTCAGATGATAAAACAGACTAGGAAAGATCATGCTACTTATCCATAGTTTCATAGCTACGAGTGAGTGTAGAATGGAATATAGATTGGTCTGAATCCAAAATCCATGGTCTTCTCATGATGACTCATGATTTTCTTTTCTTTCTTTCTTTCTTTTTTTTTTTTTCTGAATATAGAAACATCTGATGCTTTCTACTTGAAGGAAAATAACTATAATAAATGGTGGGGATTCCATGTGACTTTTGTCTTTGGAGACTCTTATTGGGACCTGCGGGGGGACATAAAGGAAGAACAGTTGCCTTCTAGTAGTCCTGAAGTTTACTATGGCATAACCAGATGAGTGTAGGCAGTACCCCCACAAATGAGTTAATGTCTGAGCTTTTTTGAAATGAAGAAACCACAAAAATATTGATTACTCAAGAGGTGGCAAGCAGCATGTGGTATTGGTTTACTTAGAAGGGAACAGAGCTTAACAATTCAATGCAGTAGACATTTTTAAGCTTCTACTATATACATGGCACGAGGTGAGAATAAGATGATGCATATTCCATAACCGGTACCATAGATTATACTAAAACCAGTGCTCTGAAACTGGCTTTTCCTCCTGTTTTCAAAGCAGCTTCTTTCTTGCTCTAATCTTTATAAAAATAAAGGCAAAATCTGCACCTGTGCGAAGGAGATATGGCAGAGAGCTCTCAGGAAGGATTGAACCACTTAATAAATTTGCAGCCTCTTTTCACCTTGTCACGATCTCACTCTCTGTACTACAGTATCTGTGGCCTCGATCGCATATTATGCTTGTCTTATTTTCTTTAAACTCTTATCCAGTTCAGCTTTGTTTGCCAGCTCTTATGCAACCTACACAAGTGGAATTCTCCTTGGACTCTTCTGGCTCAGATATAAATTGTAAAACAGCAACTTTGGCAATGGCCCGTTGGACGCGTTTCAGTGCACTCATATCTCAATGAACTGAGTCAAAGAGGCCAGCTTGTTTTTACTGACAACCTAAAGACAAAAGCACTTCAGAGTAATGAAAAAGGCTTACTTTGAAAGTACAGTAAGGAGGAGTGTGTGGAAAAAAGAAAAAAGAATGGCAATGAGATTTTAGTGTTTTCAAGAAATTAAAAAAAATAATTTTTAGTTTATTAAACCCAGATTGCTTTGAAAACATTGGACCTTCATTTGTACCTTTACAAAGAGCAAAAAAGTACTGAGTTTAATTCTACTAGGAGAATTAATTAAAAGGGGGAAATGTGTTCTTAGCAATTTCTCACCAAGGAATGAATGCCCCACCCAGCCCATCCTGCTTCCACATTAAGACTGGCTTGCTTTCTTGTCCAGGAGACCGGGATTCTCACCTCATCATAGTGGCCCTGGGAGGTCCCCTACACACTTGACCCACTCAATATCTTATGCTGAGAATAGTGCCCTAAAAGGGCCCCAGTGCAGTAGCATGGGGGAATGGTATAGGGTTTTAGTGCTTGGGAGATAAACCTGTCTAAACCATGGTTTTGAAGTGTGCTTAAGGTTTACATGGGATTTCTTGGAAAGATGGTAGAGGAAGTGAAAGGAAACACCTGTGCTTTGGATTGCTTCTTTTTCTAGGGTTTTATCCTACTTCTCTTGCTATCCATTCTCACCATTATAGAAAACATGAAATACATACAGAACTTCTTCTCTTTTTTTGTACGCACAGAGATACTGCACACAAATCACATGACTCTGCATGTGCAGTGTGAGGGCTTCAAGACTTCTCAGATTTAAAGTGGTTGAAGCTCTTCCCATTCACCGCACAAACGTTCTCAAACTGATCCACACTGGCTATTCCTTCATTCTTTATATCTAAAACATAAGCCTTATACTCTCTCTTCCGTATCTGAATGCATTATTCATGCAATTATGGAGTTGTGTATAGCTCCATAGGTGAAAGCAAGTAGGAGAATTTGGGGAAGAATTTGAAATTAACGTGAGCTAGAGAACATTTTGGAAGAGCTCAGAAAAGGTACTTTTTTTTTTTTTTTTTACCATGTCTAGGAGCATCAAGGGCTATGGTACAGATTGGAGAGCTATTCACCAAACCCATTTATTTTACACTGGCCACACTCTAGACATTTCCCAATCCCTCTTGCAGTTAGGTGACATATGATTGCGTCACCAGTCAGACCTCTGTAGAAATGATGAGTGTCCCCCCCTTACCCTCTTGTGCCAGTACTCTTTCTCTTTCCTTGTTGCTGCTGAATGTTGACACTCAGGGAGACCTTGGAAGGTCCATGCTGAAGACAGTGAATCTTCATTTAGCCTAGATCTCTGAAAGACTGTGTGTACCATGGTTATGGACTCAATTATTGTCCTTCTCTGAAAATACATATTTTGACATATTTTGTCCAATGTGTCTATATTTGGAAATAGGGCCTTTAAGGAGATAATTAAAGTTAAATGAAGTTGATAGGCTTGGTGTCCTTATAAGAAGAGGAAAGGACACCAGAGCTTGCTTGCACTCTTTCTCTTTTGAGCATGCACAGAGAAAAGGCCATGTGAGGAGGCAGCAGAAAGTCCACCTTTTACAGAGCAGACAGAGGCCGCCACCAGAAACCAACCCATGGGCACCTTGATCATGGGCTTCCCGCCTCCAGAACTTTGAGCAAATAAATTTCTGTTGTTGATGCCACCCAATCTGTGGTGTTTGTTATGGTAGCCCAAGCTGACAAATACAAACATAGATTCCACTCTCATCTCCACACCTGCTGTGGGTTGGTTTTACAAAATGAAACCAATGTGTTAAGCCACTGAGATTTCAGGCTTTATCTCTCAACAACAGCGAGTGTTTACTTTTCTGATGCAAAGACCAAGCAGAGCTAATCAAGTTTCTGATATCCCATTTCTCAAAATGCATAGTCTGGAATTTATGTAAGCTTTACCTCAGTGCAAAACGTTCCTTGGGGTCAGCTCCACAGATTATTAAAAAGAATAAGAAAAACTTTTAAAAAAAGCAAAGCATAATATTTATTTTTGTTTTGTTTTGTTTACAGCATACAACATGATGGTTAAATATTATACACACATTGTGAAATGATTGCCACAATTAACACATCTATCACCTCACAGTTACTATTAGTTTTTTGTTTTTTGTTTTTTGTTTTTTTGGTTGGTGAGATCACTTAAGATCTACTCTCTTAGCAAATTTCAAGTGTACATCACAGTATTATTAACTATGGTCACTATGCTGTACATTAAATCCTCAAAAGCTTTCATTTTATAACTGAAACCTTGTATCCTTAAGTCAAAATCTCCCCATTTTCACCCCCTAACCCCTACCATTCTATTCTCTGATTCCATGAATATGACATTTTTAGATCCCACATATAAATGAGATTGTACAGTATTTGTCTTTCCATATCTGGCTTATTTCACTTATCATAATCTCCTCCAGGTTCATCCAGGTTGTCACAAATGGCTGGATTTCCTTCCTTTTTAAGGCTGAATAACATTCTGTTGTGTATATATATGTGTGTGTATGTGCGTACACGTACCTTTTCTTTACTCATTCAGTTGTTGATAGAAAGTCAGCTTGTTTCTCTATATCTTGGCTACTATGAGTAATGTTGCAGTGGACATGGAGTACAGATGTCTCTTTGAGATACTGATTTTATTTCCTTTGGGTATATACCCAGAGGTGGGATAGTTGGACCATATGGTAGTTCTATTTTTATTTTTTTGAGGCCCTCCATACCGTTTTCCATAATGGCTGTATGAATTTACATTCCCACCAGTAGTTCACAAGGGTTCTTTTTTCCTCCACACACTTACCAATATTTGTTATCTCTTATCTTTTTGATAATAGCCATCCTAATAGATGTGAGATTATATCTCTTTGTGGTTTTGATTTTTATTTCTCTGATAATTAGTGATGTTAATCACTTTTTCTTTTACTTGGCTATTTGCCTTCTTTGAAAAACAAAATATTAACACTTTATCAAGTAGATGGCTTGCATGTATTTTCTACCATTCCATAGGCTGACTTTTTCATTTTGTTGTTTTCTTTGCTGCACATAAGCTTTTGTTTAATGTAGTCCCGTATGTTTACTTTTGTTTTTGTTGCCTGTACTATTGGTATCATAACCAAAAAAATCATTGCCAATACCAATATCAAGGAACTTTTTCTCTGTTTTATTACAGGGGTTTTACAGTCTCAGGTCTTGCATTTAAGTCTTTAATCAATTTTGAGTTAAATTTTTTTTTTTTTTTTAGTATAAGAATCCAATTTCATTCATTTGCACGTATATATCCAGTTGTCTCAATACTATTTATTGAAGACATTCCTTTCCTCATTGTGTATTTTTGATACCCTTTTCAAATATTAGTTGACCATATATATAGGAGGGTTTATTTCTGGGCTCTCTAGTCTGTTCCATTGGCCTATGTGTATATTTTTATATATTTTTATGCCAGGGTCATACTGTTTTGATTATTATAGTTTTGTGACATAATTTGAAATCAGGGAGTCAAGAGACAAAGAAGATCACTGTATAATGATAAAGGGGTTAATTCATTAAGAGGATATAACATTATATCCTCATTAAGAGGATATAAGAGATTAATGAATATAATTCATTAAGAGGATATAATTCATTAAGAGGATATATCATTAAGAGGATATAACCCCTTTAATAATATAGGGGTTAATTCATTAAGAGGATTATATCCTTTTAATTCATTAAGAGGATATAATATCCTCATTAAGAGGATATTACCCAATATTATATATTGGGTAAATATAATATGCACCCAACATTGAAGCACTGGAATATATAAACCAAATGCTAGCAGAACTGAAGGGAGACATAGACAGCAGTACAATAATAGTAAAGGACTTTAATACCACAGTTTCAACAATGGATAGATCGTCCACACCGAAAATAAATGAGGAAATAGTGTTCTTGAATAACACTGTAGACCAAATGGACCTAATGGACATGTATAGAACATTCTATTCAACAATGGCAGAATACACATTCTTCTCACACCACACTGAACATTCTCCAAGATTAGATCGTATGATAGTTCGCAAAACTAGTCTTAACCAAATTTGAGCAGATCGAGATCATATCAAGTGTCTTTTCTAACCATAATGGTATAAAACTAGAAATCAATAATAGGAGGAAGATGGGGAAATTCAAAAATAGGTGAAATTAAACAACAGACTTCTGAACACTGACATAAAGGCCTAACGTTAACTTGTCTTAGTCCGAAGAGACTTCCAGCACAAGGCTGGATGAGGGACAGATATGAATGAGGAAACAAAAAGTGCAGCTGGGATACTTATATAGTTCACACGTTTGTAACATTCTTCAGAGGTGGTCTGTACAAGTTGGAGCCATCATCTCAATATTAATACATAAATATCATGTTTTAAATGTAGTCAGAGAAATTTTTTTTTTATTTTATTAAAAAAAAATTTTTTTTCAACGTTTATTTATTTTGGGGACAGAGAGAGACAGAGCATGAACGGGGGAGGGGCAGAGAGAGAGGGAGACACAGAATCGGAAACAGGCTCCAGGCTCTGAGCCATCAGCCCAGAGCCCGACGCGGGGCTCGAACTCACGGACCGCGAGATCGTGACCTGGCTGAAGTCGGACGCCTAACCGACTGCGCCACCCAGGCGCCCCAATCAGAGAAATTTCTAATTAAAAATGAATGGTTCCCAACTGGTGTTTGGAGAGTAATGGAAGGAGGCTCAGGGGAAAATATATGAATTTAAAAAATATATATTTTTTGACCACAGAAAAATAAAAGCTCAACCTAATCAGTGTGTAGAAATGTACATAATAAACTATCTTCTAAGCATATGAGTGATTTTACAGGGGCTGAAAGATGGGGAAGTGGAGAAGGTTTACCTCCCAAAAACTCCTTGCAACTTCACAAAACTTTTATGTTTATCAAAAGGAAGTATGAGTTAAAATAGCCTGAGAAACAAGAGTTTAAGTTATTCCACTACTGATGTTAATAGACTGTGTGGCTTTGGGTAAGTCCCATAAACTGCCTGGGCTTCAGTTTGCTCATCTGTAAAATGAATATATATATATATATATATATATATGTATATATATATATATATATATATATAATTTATGCATAAGATATGTGTATGTGTGTTTACGAGCAACAGGAACTTATATTTCCAAAAATCAAGATTTCTTAGTTGTGGTACAGTTGTAATAAAATTAAAAAAGTGAAACATTTTATTTTCATGACAATTTGCTCATCCCATCAGGTAACTCTGGTCTTAGTGCAATATCATCTCCAGTTTCTAAAGCATAGATCTTTTGTCTCAAAAACAATAGCACCTAACTAGAAACACTTTTTGTATTTGCCTTTCAATATAAAGAAAAAAAAAAAGAAGAATCAGTTTGTATGATTAGCTATAGCTGACAGTCATGTCTTTTGAAAGACCAAATTTTCTGAACATTAATTTTATCTTCTTATTGTCTAGAAGAGTAAGACACAACATAAGTATGCAGTATTCCCAGCCTAAAGCCTCCACTACCACAGTGAGAATTAGATCATTAAATCATCCCAAAGAGGAGCAGTCATTCTAAAGTTATCATAATTCAACAACAGCAGAGGGTAGACTCAATCAGAAATTTTGATTCCCAAGACATAATGAAGCTGGTTAATTTAGAAATGAGTAATGACCCCATGAGACACATTTAGCATTTTCACCATCAAGAAACATATCAGAAAAATCCAGAACATTAATCTCTGGGCCATACAGATTTGGAGGTGTGCATGCTCCATGAGCTCTTCTTTCCCTTCCGGGGAAATTGATACTGCCCAGCTCACAACTCCATTCAAAGCAGCTCTGAACTTTTAAACTCTGAAATTTTATCCAACACTTCTAAAGAGTTGAAAAATCTGAAGAAAAAATGAAAAGATATTGGTGGCAGTTGGGGAGGATGATGGGAAATTTCTTGGGCAGGAAGTATTTTTACATAGACATAAAGCATGCGATGGCACTTTCTGAACTATGAAGAAGAAATAGTTTGTTTTTGTTGCTGCATTAAGAATAAAACACTGATTTAGATTCCAAACACAACACGTTCTATTAATTTAGAACCTTAAAAAAATAGAAGTGCTTAAACTGTGATGAAAAATAGTAGACAAAAAAAAGAAAAAAAAGAAAGAAAAATATTAGGCAGAGTATATACTCATGTTCATAGCAGTGAAGTCAAGAGGTAGAAGCAACCCAAGTGTCCATCCATGAATGGCTAGATAAAGAAAATGTGGAATTTGTATACAATGGAATATTACTCAGCCATTAGAAGAAATGGAATGACACATGCTACAGCACGGACGAAACTTGAAGACATTATGCTAAATGATAAACCAGTCAGGAAAAGACAAAGTACATAATTCCACTCATTTGAGGTAGCTTAAAGTAGTCAAATTCATAGGAACAGAAAGAAGCCCTTGGGGGTTGCCAAGGGCTGTGGGATGGGGGAAAAGGAGGAGGCATTCCATGGATGTAAAATTTCATGTTTGAAGGTTAAAAGGTTTTGGAGATTCATTGCACAATAATGTGAATACACTTAACACCTGTGAATGGTACACTTAGAAGTGGTTAAGATGGCAAATTTTATGTGTATTTTACTACAGTTTTAAAGATTAGTAAAAGAAAATGGCAGATAAAAATGTATTGCTAATCACGGCTTCCCACTGCCAGTGTTTGGGGTTTTACCGCAGAATTTTAGGTTATTTACTTAGTCATATTTTATTGCATCATGGGTTTGTTTTCCTACAGAAAGATGACTAAAATGAGGGAGCTTGGAAGCATAAGTCACTTACAGGGTCTGCTCTAAAAAGGTAAGACCATTAAGTCTGACTTTGAGAAGAGTTATAAAAGCTGTGCCACATCCTTTCCACTCCCTCCCATCTCCCGGGACCAAACTACTTCTCAAACATAAGAGCAGAAACTTAGAAAAGTTACCTCCTGTTATTCCATTAGACTATATAAATGAGTTAAAGAGTTATTAAATTTTAGTCAGCCTGTATACTATCGGAGCCTGGATTATAAGCCACGGTTTACTCTCACAGTGCCTGGCAAAAAATAGGTACTCAGTAATTGTTTTGTTTTCAAGAGGAACATGGTGTTCACCCTTCCTGAACTCAGGAAGGGGAGTAATCAAGCAAACAGGTTTAAGCACATTTTTAAGGAAGCTATATGGTACACGGCCCTGGAACTAGACATTTTAGAAACACTGGGTTCAATTCCTGATTCTGCCATTTACTATCTGTGTGACCCTAAGCAATTCACTTAACTTCCTTCATCTTCATTTTCCTTCTGTGTAAATGATTACATTAATAATAAACAATGTCTGTAAAATTAAGTTTAAGAGCCTACATACCTTCCAGTAATGACCCAAGCTTTTGTCCCAGGGCCTCAGTTAATGTAGCTGATGGTTTTTATCCCTGGATAATAGCAAGGAGTAATTCTAGAGACAGAAACCTTGAAATACCTTTCTGGAAAGGTAGATTCAAAACTTGTCTCCTAAAGGAAAGCTGCAGAATGTGTCTTCCTCAACCTGTAGTTTGATAAAATAATGAGGTATCAAGATGAAATCCTATAAAACTGAGGGCTGTGAATACATATCATTATTTTATTAAGGACCTAAAGGAGGTGACTAATAATACAGATTTTTAGGAATTGGTTCAACATAGTTTTTATTAATTATTAAATTAACATTTATATAGTGTCTATAAAATCTGTCTATAAAAGAGGCAAAGCGTTATCCATCATCTACAGTAGTTTTTAAAGGAATCTCTTGGAATAAGAGGCATAGACTCAACTACCATAAATACAGTTGGAATGTGATATTTGCTTTTGTTGGGAGTGCTGATTTCCCACTTAGAGAGCTTATTTACAATACGGTGTTAATATGCAGAATTTACCAAACTGTCTGTGGAATCTGCCTTCCTACTTAAATCAATGCCAAGTATAAAACTCCTGTGTCAGTTTCCTCAGGCAACTGTAACAAAGTACTGTAGACTTTAGGTGGCATAAAACAACAGAATTTTCTTCTCTCACACTTGTGGTCAGAAGTCCAAAATAAAAAGAACACAAAGGAGCTGGCAGGGCCACTCTCCCTTGGGAGGCTGTAGGGGAGAATCTTCCCTTGCCTTTTCCAGTTTCTTGTGGTTCCTTGTGTTTCTTGGCTCATGACAGCCTAACTCCAATCTCTGCCTCTGTCTCCACACGGCCTTCTGTTCTGTTTCTCTGTGCCCTTCTCTCTTCTTATAAGGAAATCAGTCATTGGATTTTAGGGCCCACTCCAAATCTAGGATGATTTTATCTCAAGATTCTTTTTCTTTTTTATTTTCAAATAAGGTCAAGTGATGTGCATCAGGGTACACGTGAATTTTGGCAGGGGGTGGGGCACTATTCAACTCACTACACCTCCTTACTGTTTAACTAATTTCTATTTGATTAATAATGCTTAAGGTCTATTTAGGGACAAGAACATCTATGGCTAATTACTGAGTTTCTTATTAGAAAAGATAATGTAGCCATCAGCAGCCAACAGAAAGCATCAGCCAATAGAAACCCTTCCTCATTCCTCATGTTAGAGAAGAAAAGATTAAGACATGAAGACATGAAATATGCTTTGTAGGTCTATGTTTTTCTGTAGCTTCTATATATTTTGATCTTTGAGCTTTTTTCATATCTTACTTTTTACTTTTAGTGTAAGTTAACTATGCTTTAATGATATTATTATTATTATTATTATTATTATTTTATTTATTTATTTGCACCCACTGGTTTGTGTGTGTGTGTGTGTGTGTGTGTGTGTGTGTGTAAGTCTTTTTCCTAGAGAGAAAAAAATACCAAAATTGAAAAATTAGGTCAACAGAACTGACTTTATTAAATACCTGCTATTTGTCCAGGCATGGAGCTAACAAATAAGAAAGGATGAGTAGACGCTGTTTCTGCTCTTAAGCTTCTCATAGGCTACAAAAGAGAATATAGTACAAAAGAGAATTATAGTAAGAAAAATAAACACAAGTCGTGGGGAATGTTTCACTCTACAAAGGTCTTCCATTTTCATCAATAGGGAAAGTTCTGGGGCAATTGGAATTTTGTAGAAGAAAATGCAAGGAGGTCATTGCTGTTGTACCCATGTGTCTTCCCAGAACCAGAATATGTCTTCCCACAACCACAGGAAACAAGGATCTCCTCTCAGAGCAGACTCTGACCACAAAGAGTCTTTGTTTATTCTTCTCGGCTCTAAGCTTTCCTCAAAATAAATTACACCCTTTGTGAATCTGTACATTTGGAGAGAAATATCCCCAGTTTGGGGCCATGCCAATATGTAAGAAACAAGATTTTAATAGTTTTGTACAATTTCTTTCATTTTTGTTATCGTGTCATTAAACAATGCCACCGTTTTCCTTGGCCCTTCAAAGTCAGTGCATGCAAATGCCTTGTTGTGTTGGATTCTTCCCATAAACCACAGTGCTCATTTCCCTTGCATATTGGACCTTGGACCTTGTATGTTTCTCCACATAAAAGGACACTGAAGCACAGAGAGCTTTCTCTCTCAGCAGGACTTCGCTGGTCTAATTTTCCTTCTTGCTTTGTTGAATTGGATTCCAATATGTCAAATCTCAGATGCATCAGAGGATTTGTCTTTCCTGCCTATGCCTTTAATTGCACTTTATTCCAGCTATTATTTTTCATTTAACTTCTTAGGCTTCTTAGTTTCATGATGTATTTTTCGACATCGTATTGGTAAGGAGATATCATGGAAATGAAGTGAGAAGGAAATGAACTTTAGCACTCTGGGTCAGGTCTTATTTGTTTACCATTACACATTTGTTTTTTGTGCCTTTCAGATACTACATTTTTGTACCTGTGAGCCCTAAACAACAAGCTGTTATGTACTTACATTGATGAATTATACTTCCATGAATGTGGTGTTAAAGCAAGTTTTGTGGTAAAGAATCAACAGTAATTAGGCCACTTAAAAAATCTGTTTACAATTATAGCTGAAGACCACAGAGGGTGCCTCTCATAAATCCTGTCCCTGTTGCTGACCTTCCTCAGATGACTAAAGTTTATTCAAGTTTCCATTAGACCACTATTTTCCCCCTATTTTCCTCCATGCAAAACTACATATTTCTAAAGAAATAGACCAAGAATTTACTCTCTCATGTATTCACTCTAAGAAAGATACAAGGAGAGGGGTGAAGATTACAATGGCAAAGCTTACTCATTGGGTGTACTAATGAAGGGCCCATTTCCTCACAGACTATGAGAAATTGAGTATGTGCATTATCAATAAACAAACTGGATTTATCCACCAATGTGAGGGTTGGATGGGACTGGATTCTCTGTTTTATTCCCCTTTGCTCTTTAACATAGGAGCCATTTTGACTATAGGAGCCAAAATCTCTGTCGCTTGGTCCACCATATTTGGTAGTATATAGTCATCAGATGACAAGGCCAATGACAATGGAATATGCCTATAGGGTTAGTGTATCTTCCAGGAGAGAAATTGTCACTTCAGAATCCAAACTTTGAGGGCAGGCAAACCCGAGCGTTAAATTCAATCCCAGACCCACATAGCTATATGATCTTCAGGAAGTTTCTGAAAATGCTGAAGGTTTGGCTTGGTAAGCTACAAAGTAAAAATAATCATTTTACCAGCAAGTTCCAGGTCCTGATGGGGACAGCACACTAAAGAGAGTAACTGCTTAAGAATGAACAATAAGAAAACAAACAGCCTGAATTAAAAATGGGCTTAACAGATACTTTGCTGGAGAAGATATACAGATCATAAATAAGCACATGAAAAGATGTTCCACATCATATGTCATCAGGGAAATGCAAATTAAAACAACAGTGAGATACCACTACCTACCTATTAGAATGTCCAAAACCTGGAACACTGACAACACCAAATGCTGGTGAGGGTGTGGAGCAAACTCATCATTGCTAGCGGAAATGCAAAATGGTATGGCCACTTTGGAAGACCGTTTGGTGCTTTCTTACAAAACCATGTAATTCAGCAACCACATTCCTTGGTATTTACCCAAAAAGTTGAAAAATGCATGTCTACCCAAAAACCTGCACATGGATATTTACAGTAGCTTATTCATAATTGCTAAAACTTGAAAGTGACTAGATGTCCGTTAGTAGGTGAATGGATAAATCAACTGTGGTACAGACAATGGAATATTATTCAGTGTTTAAAATAAATGAGCTATCAAGCTGTGAAAAGACATGGAGGAAAGTTGAATGCAAGTGAAAAAGGCCAGTATAAATAGGCTATATATTGTATGATTTCAACTATATGACATTCTGGAAAAAGCAAAACTGTGAAGATAGTTTAAAAAAAAAAAAACAGCACTTGCCAGAGGTGGGGAGTGGAGGGAGGGATGAATACGGAGGGGACATAGGATTTTAGGGCAGTGAAAAAACTCTGTATAATACCATAATGATGGCTATGAAATTATACATTTGTCCAAACCCATGGACTATATGACACCAAAAGTGAACCCTAATGTAAACTGTAGATTTGGGGTGATGATGATGTATCAGTGCAGGCCTATCAATTATAACAAATGCACCATTCTGGAGGGGATGTTGATAATGTGGAAGGCTATGCATGTGTGGGAGCAGGGGGTGTATGGGAAATCTCTGTGCGATCCTCTTTATTTTTCTGTAAATCTAAACCTGCTCTAAGAAAATAAAGCTTTTTTTTTTTTTTAAAGAGCAATTGAAGAGACTTTAAAGAAGAGTTCATTTAGGGTGTGGACAGAGTTAAAGGAACCCACCAGGAGTCGTGAGGCACCCAGGGACTAACAGTGGTAAAAGCTATTATTCCTCAGGCCTGTGAAGGCAGGGGAGAAGGCAGATCTTACTAGGGAAACTTGTAAATAGGAAAGACTGCCCAGCAAAGAATCATTAGTGAGCGATGCTTCCATTGCCAAGTCACTTCCTGGCATGGTGGAGAGGTGGAATATATGTTCCTAAGGCTCTTTCCTTCTGCCTTCTCATCAATCACCTGGCAGTGTGCTCCATTGGCTGCATTCAGCAAAAAGTCAGAAGACAAAAGAGGACAGGGAATAGAGGTCAAAGAAGTCAGGTTCCTTGACACAAACTCTGGTCAGAAAATGTTGAAGAGAAGAAAAAAAGTGATGAAGAGTAGATGTGGAGGGGCAAGTGGAAAATTTTCAGCACCTCCCAATATTAGATGCTTGTTGTTTGTCCAGGGTCTCTGGACAGTGTCTCTTCTTTTGAGTAAGTAACCACTACTTCACCCTCAATAAATTGATGAGACTCATTATGATAAGCCTGTAATACCACGACCATGTGTAATACACATGACCATGACCAATCAGAGAATTACATTCTCCTGAACTCCAGTAAATCAATCAGAATAAACCTTGGGATTTAATACAGGGTTTCTGGAAAAGAGAGCCTCTTTTTCATTTGGATTATGAACTTCAAGCATGTAGATTTATTCCAACCAACAATCATCTTCCTGGCTACATAGCCCATTTATATTATGTTATTTTATATACATAATACTTATAACATATAATACATATTGGCCTGACAATGAAAACAATGCAGAGAGAACACGGAAGAGTCTGGAGATGAGGAGAAAGAGATGGATCCATGATGAGTTTGTTTGAGGCTGAAGACAGTTTCACTTTTTTTTAACATCCCGGTAATATACATCTTTAATTTTCTGTGTTAGAAGAGTTGAAAAGGCAAACAAGGAGGAGTGAAGCATCCACAGGTTGGCATCAGTAGGAAGTCTCTGCCATGCCCAAATTGGGGCCCAAAGGAATGCTTTGGCACTACTAGATTCCCAGCAGGACCTGAAACCATGGAGAAGGAGCTGCCCAGAAAATGTGGAGTCTGCCAGACTAGAACCATGGCAGAGCGAGCACTACCAGAGCTGAAGCCAGAGAGGAGATGTGACTACTATGGAGCTACTGCCTTCAGCACAGAATAGAAGAAACTGACAATATTTCTTCTCAGTAAGACGACTCTTCCTTTCCTTCCATCCTTTGATTCCAGCGCTCTTCCCCCCATTAGTTGAATCTACCTAGTGACCATTTGGCAAAGGGAGACTGGGGAATTTGGTTTGTGAAGGTGAGACTCTGCAATTCACAGCAGAGCAGGAGAAGGGTAGGGAGATCTTTGAAAGCAAACAAAACAAATGACCAACACAAGTGGTTAGGGGACATCAGTTGTCTTTTCCTCTTTCCTATAAAAATGACTTACAAACTTTGGTAAAGGATGTACAACTTGATTTTGTTCTCAAAATCCAGAGAATGTTGATCAAGTTATTTTCTGCTTAGGGACTGCTGAGTTACTATTTAAGATAAGACTACTCCATCTGATAATAAAGCTCATTGAAAATATGGCCATACCTGATAGGCAGGAAGTAGCATGACAGAGAAATGTGAATGTAAGTTATAATCCAGTCATGTTAGATGACTTTCTCTTCTTCATTACTGTGTACTTTCCTGTCCTTGCTAATGACACCCTCTGCCAGGCTTACCGTCCTCTTCCCCATCTCTCTTTATTGAAATCTCACCTTCACATCACAAATTAAGTGCTATTCCTTTGAGAAACTTGCACTTGTTTGCCCAAACTCCATTTTGTCTTTTTTTCTTAAACCTTTATAACATCCTCATGGCTTTTAATAAATTGAATCTTATATTTTAGATATTGAAATTTCTATCTCATCCTTTGATAATAGACTATGGATTTTGTGGAGTATTTTCCACAAGCTTGTATGCTCCACATGAGGTTTGAATGATCCTTTGTTCATACTAGTTTCTTCATAAAGGTATGTTGTAATAGATGGATATCTGGAACAATAACAGAAACCTAGATTCCAATATTTTCTAGACCACATTAGGGGGACTTGCAGAATAGCACTGCTCAGTTTTCTCATCTGCACTATGAAAACAGCTTAGATTAATTCAGAAGTCCCTCTTGGTCCTTTCTTAAGTCCCTAATTTCAATTAGAAGATAGAGGATTAAATTTGTAAGTGGCAATTTTATAATTCTGTTTATAATTTCTACTTTGGGAAAGCTAACACTCCATGATCTCACTCTTGCTGGATTATTTCTCAAGAGTTTCCATGGGACTAAATTTAGCCACACCTTAGACAGAGATAGAAATGTCCCATGATACTCACTCTACTTTTGCTTTCCTTATGACTTTTTCCTGATGATTACCCATTTTGCATCCAAAACAGCACCTTATTTTATAAACACTTTGTAAAGCATAGCAAGGGATAAAGGAACAAAAGATAGCAAAATATTACATTGTATAAAGGGATACTTCTAATGCATCTGCAAAGAACCAAGTTCGTAAATGTTGGTATGTCAATTGTGATGGTAAAATATGTATCTATATAGTACATGTGATATGATGGATTCTATTGGAGTGGCTTTGGCATATTTATTAAAATTTATTTTTAGGAAAATAGATAAAAAATAAAATGTATGCTGTAAGCAGTCACATGAAAATGGATAAATACAAAAGCAAGCATAAGAGTATTCAGCAGAGAATTTTGAGCCTGAACAATCAAGTTTCAGGCAAATCTTATGTGGTTCATAATTTTAGCCCTTTATTATGCAAAGCTGCCAATTCAATTTTACAAAGCAAAGAAATGTTTGGCATGATTATCAGGTTATATTTACTGTGCTGTGGATCTACTAAAAGATGCACTATCTTGAAAGAGTCTGTTCAAATTACCTCTGAACACACTTTTAGATCCTCAGTGGTAAGCAAAAGTTGACAGAGTAAAATGTATTATTCTGAACCAGCATCAGCATGTGAGAGTTTAGAAAAACTGGTAGAGCAAATGATGATTCAGTTGCAGAGCCAGACAAATGATTTCCAAATCAACAAATTCAGAGGAAAACTTGCTGATCCTAGTTGAACTGCCACATGTTGCCATTTCCTTTGACATGTGTCTCGGTAGAAAAAAAATCTCTTCTAGAACTTTTCTCACCCATCAGAATATTTCAAATCCCTGCCTGGCGAAAAATCAGGAACTCAGAGGACCCGTTGCTAAATCCAAAGATGAGAGGTTGGGATGCAAGGTTGAGAAACTGGGAGAGTCCTAAATTCTGGACCTTTATTCCCCTTGCAGCTTCTCTCTCCCTCTTCATCTTCTCCCTCTCCCTTTCCTTGAAAGAGTTGTTTATGTTTGCTGAAAACCCTTCCCCTCTCCCTCTCCTTCTTCCTGTTCAGTGCACTCTATTTAAACTTTTGTTCCCATGTCTCCACCAAAACCCTTTTTAGTCATCTTCAATGACCTCCGATGCAATGGATGTCAATGTTCCAATCTCAGTCCTAATCTACAATGGATACAGCAGCTGATTACTGATACATGATACATGTACTGATACATGATACAACTGATTACTTCCTGCCCCTTGAAGCATTTTCTCTTGTCCTCCCGGACTCCACAATCCTAGTTTTTCTTCTCTCCTGGGATCCTTTTCAAGGTCCTGTTCTGGTTCCTCTCCATTCTGACCAAAAAAAAAAAAAAAAAAATTCCTGGCTCAGCCCTTAAACCTCTTCTATCTATCTATCTATCTATCTATCTATCTATCCATCCATCCACCCATCCTCACTGACTTCATGAGTTTATCTAGTCTTGTGATATCCCCCTAATGTATAGCTTTACTCTAGACCTCTTCCCTGAGATGCAGAATCAGGGTTCCAGCTGACCACTTCTTTTTTCTTCTTGGATATTCAGTAGCTTTCTCAAACTCAGCATGTCTAGAACCAGACTTCCAATATTCATCCCCCCCTCACCAAACCTGCTTCTGCACAGCCTACCCCAACTCAGTTTATGTTTCTATTCAGTACGGGGGCTAGGGTGAAGCAAGTGAGTTGCTTGGGCATAAAATTTAAGACATTTAGAGTATCACGCAAGTGCTAACCCTGCTTTTGAATGACCCTGAGAATGAGTGTCTCCTTAAATTTGGTGCCCTCAAGGGGCACCTGGGTGGCTCAGTCGGGTAAGTACCTGAATTTGGCTCAGGTCATGATCCCACGGTTTCTGAGTTCAAGTCCCACATGGGGCTCTGCACTGACGGCTCAGAGCCTGGAACCTGCTTCTGATTCTGTGTCTCCCTCTCGCTCTGCCCCTCCCCCACTCATGCTCTGTCTCTTTGACTTTCAAAAGTGAATAAACATTTAAAAATTTAAAAAAAAAATTAGTGCCCTCAGCCCTTCACTCACCTCACCCTAGTCCTATCCTGCTTCTACTTCCTCAACCTAAAAACCTCAGCATCATCCTTTGTGCCTCTGTTTCTCTCACTCCTATGCCCAATCTATGAAGACATCTGGATGGCTTTACCTTCAGAAAAAGAGTGTAATGCCCTGAGGCTGCTGTTCAGTAGAAAGCCTCCAGGAAGAGGCAGCAATGGTCTCCTGGGACAAATTGTAGACAACTCACAGCTTCTAGGAGGACCAACTGGCCCCGAGGGTTGCTGTAGCCTTGGACCTTGTCAGTCATGGGATTGCAGCCCCAGGTTTCCATCTAGAAACGCTTGCTGCCCTGGGGCCTTCAGGGACCTAGACGGCTATAGACTTGCAGTCTGCGCGTGAGCAAGTCACTCTAGTTTCTGGCCTTGGTCAGTCCCTGCCCTGCATACCCTGCTGTTTCTACCATACCTGGCCAGGGGGAGGGAGAGGCATCTACAAGTACCAGAGTTTGTGTAACAGGTTGTGTGAGCCAGACTCCTTACAGAGAAGTCTGGGTTGAGGGACCTTTAGTGTCTGAGCAGCCCAGGTGTTTCTCATCCCAGGATTCTCTGTTGACCCCAGTAGAACATTTGAGGTCCCTAGAAATCATCCTACCACTGAAAAACGTGGTCAGGATCTCAGGCCCTATTCTGCTATTCTCTGAACTTCCCCTGATGACCAACACATCCCAACCCATCCTCTCCCTACCCCTTTATCTGAACCTGCACTCACTCTCCCCTACACACTGGAGGTGCACCCCACAAGTACAACTGTGCCATTTGCCTTCCCAGGAAACCCCACGCTCCACCCATCCAGACAAGGCCCTGGTCTGTAGGCATGCCCCCCAAAGAAATATGTATACCATACTTCCTTCCAGGCACTTCCAGGTTACTTCTAACTTACGGCAAGATGGCTAAATAACATTTTATACAGTAAAATAAATAATGAAAATAATATCTAAGCTTCCTGTGAAATATCTAAACTTGCTTTCAGTTACTTAGAGGAAAACATATGCATACACACATACTCCTGATATGCCTTAGAGGCTTCATTTCCGACAGCAAATAGTCTGGGGGCTTTGATTAGATAATTCTAATGATGTTTATAGTTACACATCTACCTGGTATGAGCCTTATCATGCTTGTTCTTTCTTGGCCAGCATGATCAGTAACTTGCCTTCAAGTTAGAAGTAACCTGATTATATTAATCTGGATAGGTTATGCCATGCTACGGTACAAATACCCAAATCTTAGCTCTGAAGCACCAAGATTTATTTCTATTGGCTGTGCATTGACCTTTGAGGATTGCCAGAGTGAAGAGTAGTATATATAAAATGGGGTATTTGGCCCAATTTATGAAGAAATATTTACAAATGTCAAAAATAATGGAGTAATTTTGTTTTGTATATTTAAATATTATACTTCCTCTAAGAGAAAATAAAAATTCTGAGATTATTTTCACAAAATAAGGAAACTAACAGAAACTAAATGCATTGTTTTGGGAACTACTTTTTTTCCCTCCCTGCTAGCAGTGATGTATGCAGATACAAGTAAAAGCCACTGTATTACAACTTGATTACTACCATCTCTGTTAAGCAGGTGAGACAGAATGAAGGCAGAAATGACATCACTTGCCCTCCAGGCTGAAGCCTGTGTTTGATGCAGCTGGAGCCCAGGGCCCATCTGCCTATGGGCCCCAATTACTCTCTCCCACACACTGAATGAATGACCTTCCAGACATGTCACAAGTACAGTCTTCTCTGTAGAGCTGCCCTGATTCCTCCTAGGAAAATTAGTTGCTCAGTTTTCTTTATCATGCTAATTATATTGGATACATAATTATGGTACTCATCAGGCAGGCTAATTCTTTATTTACATGTCTGTCTCTCTGACTCAGCTGTGGGCTTTTCAAGGGCAAGTGCTCCCTCTTAGTCAACTGTATCTTCTTTAAGACCTGTACTTGCCATTTTGTTGGCACATATTCATAATGTGGGAAAGAGTTAGGGGTTGTATTTGGGTAGAAGGAAATAGGAATAAATAAAAGGGAAAAAAAGATAAATAAGAAAGGAAGGGAAACAAATGAGCAAGACTGCAAGGAAGGAAGAAAAGAAAGGAGTTTGCACATGTGTGCCTTTTGTCACAGGGCTCCCTGGTTTGCACAAGCTTTAGCACCAGGATAATAGGAAGACAACCAAGAGAGGCTATCTCTGGGTCAGTGTTGGCACATTTCTCATACGCAACAATGCAGTCTTATAGTTGACTAATTCCAGAATATTTTGCCCTAATTCAAAATGTGAGACTATTTATTGCCTATTATGTTACTTCATAGAATCTTAAAAGCTAAGGAGAAATTAATTTTATAGTCACAGGGAATAGTTCAGTTTGATAGCTTATTCTAGGTTTTTTGTGTGTTTTTTTTTTTTTAAGATAATTTATTTTGAGAGAGAGAGAGAGCATGAATAGGGAGGGCAGAAAGAGAGGGAGAAAGAGAGCATACCAAGGAAGCTCCGTACTGTCAGTGCAAAATCTGACACGGGGCTTTATCTCATGAATGGTAAGATCATGACCTGAGCCAAAATCAAGAGTCAGATGCTTAACCAACTGAGCTACCAGGAGCCCCTATGCTAGCTTTATATATAAGGAAACTCAGCTAACTTACACTATTTGATAAGTTAGTTTGATACATTTTATTGAAAGACAAGTGAGACTCCTTTAATTTAGTCTAGAGGAGTCTCTAGATTCCCCAAGGGTTTCAAACTTTAGTATGGACAGCCAGTACCTCTATGTTATACTTATTTGGCCAATCCCTCCAGTCTCAAAGAGTGGTGGGGCTTTTTTTTTTTTTTTTTGGGTTTTTTTTGCGTAAGATAAGACAAAATAAAATATGCTACATTTTGTGCTTAATTTAAATAATTAAAACTTTTAGCTTAAAATGGAAATATTATGGGAAAAAGTTGAAGTTTTATGAGTTATTAAATTGAAAATTCAAAAATGTACCTAAACTTTGGAATGGTGATTATGATTTTATTGTTCATATTCTTGGATCCAACAATACCATTTCCAAAAATTTATCCTATAGAGACATTAAAACATGTACATTAAAGTATGAGTAAAAAATGCGTGGCAAAATTATTTGCAGTCATGTAAAATTCAAAGTCATGCAGATGGCTTTAGTAGAGGATTAAGTAACTATAATTAATGGAGAATATATAGTAGATTTTAGAAAAGGGTTATTTTGAATGACAAAAAACCCCAAAAAGATTCTAAGATATATATTCAGTGAAAAAGTGTCAGAACCACATGTATACTATCATTTCATTTCTGCAAAACAAACAACAAATTAAAACAAAAGCCATATGCATATGTGTGTGCACGTACACACACTCCAGGACACTTTTGTGAACTAAATGGGGGCACTGCCAATATTTACATCTGAACCATCAGCCTGATACAGGAGTGTCTAGAGGAAATCAGAATCTATACACACCTTAATTTAAGGGAATTTATATTCTGGATTATACATTTCTTGTAAGTTTATTTTACAAGTTTTACAAGTTTATTTTACATACACTATATATACTAATAAAATTAAGTTTCTCATACCTGAAGTATCTATGAGAAGAGTATGGAGTTACTCTTAAACTTGGATCTCAAAGTGTGATGCCTCTAATTCTTCAGAACTTCCTCCCTTTGCTCCAACACCTTTAGGTTGATCTGTTTTCTTCAGAACATGCCCCCCAATATTTTAAATTAATGTATCACCAGAACATTCTTATGTTCTCTTATTGTCAGAGCAGACATTAATCCTTCCTGAAAGTCTGACCATTGCAGAGCTCCCAGTCTTGTCAACTTTATCTTTTATCATCCAAGTATCCATAGCAGCAGATTATTGTATAGTATTTATTTTTGTCCTTTGGATTTTTCCAAAGGTAAATTTCAGTATCTATTTAAATTAATGAGGGGTGACCGCTACCTTTTGCTGGTTTCTGTTGCTAATGAGGGCAAGGCATGGGCTTTTGCTAAATTCCCACATCAGCCTGGTTGGCCAGGTGTATTTTTGGTATAAGTTTCAAGCCATATGACAGTCTTGTAGATAGTGCTATTTGTCACATGAGTACTGGACAAGAAAGTGCAGTGATAAGATCAATACAAATTTATTCCTCTAGCAAAACACAACAATTCAAGGCATATGCATTATTAATGCTGCATCAGAAGTATTATGCTCGTATTCAAAGACTAGCATATAATTATAAAGGACAGAAATGTAAAGAACATGAAACAGCCTGATGATGGAATTGGTTCATGTTTATTATTAGAAATCCTATTTGAAATCCAGAGAAGAACTACTGAGTGGATAAAAACATGTCAGACAGTAGGTGACAAAGAATATGAGAAAATTACAACATTTTCCCCCACTAAAATTAACAATGTTTTGCACCCTACTTGACTGACTGAGTAATCTGGCTCTGCAAGGATGAGGATTCAGGGAGATATTCTTTCTGCTACTGTTTCCATCTGTGATGCAGTTAGTCCGGAATTTGCATGCTCTACTGGTCAGTATGACTCTAGCAATGCTCAGCAGAACAGAGGCACACATTCTCTCCTTCCACAAATATCCACTGAACATGAAGTCAGACCTCTTCTGGTACTAGAGGTATATTTCGGGATAAGTCAAAGGTTGTGAAATTAGCATTTAGGTTTTTAAAAATAAGTTTTCATGTGTAAAAAAATTGCCACCACGATGATCAAGCATATAAAATAATATTGTGAAATTTGATCCAAAATCATTGGCTTCTTGAGCTGGAACATGTTGTCCTATGCCTTGTCCTATGCCTCAGCTGGAATATGTTTAAAGCTAATGGGCAGGAAGATGGCAGAGTAAGAGACACCAGAAATCTGTCTCTTTAGACACCACCTACACCATCTGTCACCTAGACAACAATTGTACTGGCAGAATCTGTCTGATGTAACTATTTTGGAACTCTGGAGTCTATTGAAGGCTTAAATCTTCCAGGAGAATGCTTGGATGGTAAGTAGCAGTTGATTATCAATTTTGGCTCTTTGCACAGTAGCACCTACCCATCCCCACCCACAGCCATGTGGCAAGCGGCAGTGCACAGTGTTCTTGGAACAGTCTTCACACAGCTGGTGGGATCCAGGGTAGACTAAAAGTACCCTGTCCTCCAATTACTAGGGATCTGTGTTCTGATCACTGATTGCTATGTTAGATCACAGAAGTAGGGGCAAAGAAGTAGGCATCCATTGTTTTTGTAGTTACCTCATTGTTGCAAGCCCCCTTATCTCCTACTGAAGTAACTTTCAGGACATTTAAAGGGCCAATGCCCATATCCCCACTTCATTTTTTTTTTAAATTTTCCCCTCTGGAGAGCCATATATTAAAAATTAGGATATTCAAAAACAAGTTCATATATTCAGAATGTTAGAAAGTGACCACACCTGTCCAGGGAAAGGGTCAGAAAAGACCTTAATTTTACACCTCAGGTTGATCTTCAGTACATAGAAAGCCTGTATCAATCAGAAAAACAGTAACAATGACAGAAAACAGCAAAATCTGGAGGGGGAGTATCTGATTCCAGAGTGACCACATTATTAGATTCAAGTAACCAGCTTTCAACAACAACAACAACAACAACAACAACCACCACAAGGCATACAAACAAACAGGAAAATATGACCAATTCAATGGGGAAAAAAAAAAAAAAAAAGAAGAAACTATCCCTGAAAAAGACTCCATGGAAGATATACTAGTCAAAGACATTTTTAAAAACTGTCATAAAAATAATCAAAGAACTAAAGGAAGATGTGGAGAAAGTTAAAAAAAAATGATGCATAAGCAAAATGAAAATATCAATAAAGAGATAGAAAATCTAAGAAAAAACTAAAAAGAAATTCTGGAACTGAAATATACAATAACTGAAAGAACATTACAAGAGGGATTTAAGGCATATTTGAGCAGGCAGAAGGAAGAATCAGTGAACTTAGAGATGGGACAATAGAAATTATCAAGTTTGAGGAACAGAAAGAAAAAAGATTGAAGTGAGTAGGGCCTAAGGGATGGTGGTGCACCATCAAACAGAACAACATATTCATTGTAGGAATTACAGAAGAGAAGAGAAGAAAGGGGCAGGGAGAATATTTGAAGAAATAATGGCTTGAAACTTCCCAAGTTGATGAAAAACATGAACATAAACATCCAGGAAACTCAACAAACTCCAAGTAATATGATCTCAGAGATCCATACAAAGACACATTATAATCAAACTTTTGAAAGACAAAGAGTAAATCTTGAAAGCAGGAAGAAAGAAGCAAATCATCATATACAAGGGATCCTCAATAATACTATCAGCAGATTTATCATTAAAACCTTTGGAGACCAGAAGGCAGTAGGCTAATATATTCAAAGTGCTAAAATAAAAAAAAAAAAAAGAAAGAAAGAAAGAAAAAAAAAAGCTATCAACCAAGAATCCTATATCCAGCAAAACTCTCCTTCAAAAGTGAGGGAGAAATTAAGACACCCCAAGTAAACAAAAGTCGAGGGACTTCATTACCATTAGACCTGCCTTGTAAGAAATACTCAAGGCAGTCCTGCAGTGTAAAAATTACTGTCCTTGACAGTAACTCAAAGCTATATGGAGAAATAAGTCCCAGAAAAAGTAAATACATGGGCAATTATAAGAACTAGCATTATTGTAGCATTAGTTTGAAGCTGGAGTTTTTGTTTTCTGCATGATTTACGAGACTAATAAATTAAAAAAAAGTCTAAAAGCTAATATTATTATAACTTCGTTTGTAACTCCAGTTTTGTTTTCTATGTAATTTAAGAGACATGCATTTAAAAGAATTATTAATTTATGTTTTGCGGATGCATAATGTACAAAGATGTAATTTGGGGGACATCAACAATCAAAAGGAGTGGGAACAGAGCTGTAAAGGAACAGTTTTTGAATGCTATTGAAGTTAACCTGGTATCAATTCAAGTTATAGTGTTAAACTTTAAGATGTTAAATGTAATCCCCATGATAACCACAAAGCAAATGACTATAGAATATATACAAAAGGAAATGAGAAAGGATCTGGAACATTTCACTATAAAAAATCAACTAAACATAAAAGAAGACAGTAATGCAGAATATGAGAGACAAATCTGTTAGGCACATAGAAAACAAATAGCAAAATTACAGAATTAAGTCCCTCCTTATTAGTAATTACTTTAAATGTAAATGGATTAAGCTCTTACAACTGAAAGACAAAAATTGACAGATTAAAAACACATAGTCCACTCATTAATTAAATGTAAACAAACAAACAAACAAAAAGCAGAATTAGAACTATAAATACAGAACATAAACTGATAGTTACCAGAGGGGAGGAAGTGGGAAAAGGGAGATACAGGCCGCCAGTTATGGAATGAGTGAGTCATGGGAATAAAAAACAGAGCATAAGGAATATAGTCAGTGATATTGTAATAGCAATGTAATGGGACAGATGGTAGCTGTGACTTGTGGTGAACACAGCATAATGTATAAACTTGTCAAATCACTAAGTTGTATACCTGAAACTAATGTAACATTGTGTCAACTATACTTGCATTAAAAACAAACACATAGTCCAACTGTATGTTATATATAAAAGACTCACTTGAGATCCAAAGACACAAATAGATTGAAAGTGAAAGGATGGAAAAATACATTTCATGAAAAAAGTAACCAAAAGAGAGGAGAGATGGCTATCCTAAATTTAGACAAAATAGACTTTAAATTAAAAAAAGGTTACAAGGGACAAAGAGGCACTATATATTATATTATATATTAGTATATAATATATATAGTATATATATTTTATATTTATATTATATTATATATATTATATTTATATATATATAATATTTTTTTTATTTATTTTGAGATATTGAGTGTAAAAGGGAGAAGGGCAGAGAGAAAGAGAGGGAGACAGAAGATCCAAAGCAGGCTCTGCACTGACAGCAGAGCTTGATGTGGGGCTTGAACTCACAAACCATGAGATCATGACCTGAGCCAAAGTCAGACACTTAACCCACTGAGCCACCCAGGTGCCCCACACATTATATATTAGTAAAAGTCTCAATAGAGCAAGAATATATAACAATTATAATCATATATAGTAATGACAGACTACCAACATATATGAAACTAAAATGGACAAAATTGAAGCAAGAAATAGACAGTTCTACAATAATACCCCACTCACCATAATAGATAGAACAACCAGGCAAGAAATAAGTAAGGAAATAGAGGACTTAAGCAACGTGGTAAACCAATTAAATCTAACAGACAAGCACAGGTACTCCATCTAACAATAACAGCACGCACATTCTTTTCAAGTGCACCGGGATAGAGTATACATTAGGCCACAAGTTAAGTCTTGGTATATTTTAAAAGATTGGTATCATAAAGAGTATCTCCTTTGACCACAACGGGGTAAAGTTTGAAATAAAGAACAGAAGAAAAACTGGAATTTACACAACGTTGTAGAAATCAAGCAATATGCCTTTAAATAACCAGTGAATCAAAAAGAAATCACAAAGAAACTCAGAAAATACTTACAGGCAAATGAAAATGAAAATTCCACACACCAAAACTTACAGGATGCAGCAAAATTGGAGCTAAGGGGAAAATATATAGCTATAAATCCTTACATTAAAAAAATAAAGCCAAGATCTCAAATCAAAAACCTAACTTTATAACTTGATGAACAAGTAAAAGAACAAACTAAACTCAAAGCTAATAGAAAGAGATAAATAATAAAGATTAGATCAGAGATAAATGAAATAGAGCAAAACAAATAGAAAATTAATGAAAGCAAAACTTGGTTCTTCAAATAGATCAGTAAAATTGACAAACCTTTGGCTGGATGGACTGAAAGGAAAAAAAAAAGGAAGACTAAAATTATTAAAATCAGAAATGAAAGTGGGGACATTACTTCTTATTCTATAGGAAAAAAAGGATTATAAGAAAGTACTATGAATGATTATGTACCAACAAATTGGATAGCCTAGATGAAATATGCAAATTACAAGAAACATAACACCTACCAAGACAAAATCATGAATAAATAGAAAATCTGAATTTACTTATAGCTAGTAAGGAGAATGAGTCAAAATTGAATCAGTAATCAAAAACCTCCCAACAAAGTAAAACCCTGTATCTGATGGCTTTGCTGGTGAATTCTAGCAAACGGTTAAAGAAGAACTAATGCCAAGCCTTCTCCAACTTTTCCAAAAAAATTGAAGAGGAGGAAACACTTCTTAACTCATTCTATGAGGCCAGTGTTACCCTGATACCAAAGGCAGACAAAAAGGGAAAACTACAGACCAGTATCCTTTATGAATATTTATGCAAAAATTCTCAACAAAATACTAGCGAGCCAGATTCAGCAGCATATTAAACGCTTTATACACCATGACCAAATGGAATTTTTCCTGAATGCAAGGATGTTTCAACATATGAAAATCAGTGTAATCTATCACATTAACAGAATGAAAGACAAAAATCACATGATCATCTCATTTGATGCTGAAAAAGCCTTTGACAAAATCCAGCATCCTGTCATGATAAAAACACTCAAAAAACTAGGAGTATGAGGAAATTACCTCAATATAATAAAAGCTATATATGAAAAACAATGAACATGATACTCAATAAAAGACTGAAAGCTTTTTCTCTAAGGTCAGAAACAAGGCAAGGGTGTCTGTTCTTACCACTTCTATTTGACATTGTACTGGAAGTTCTAGCCAGAGCAATTAGGCAAGCAAAGGAAATAAAAGATCTCCGAGTTGGAAAGGAAGAATGAAATTATCTTTGTTTACAGGTAATATGATCTTGTATGGAGACAACCCTAAAACCGCCACAAAAATTGTTAGAACTATTAAATGAATTTGGTAAAATTGCAGGATACAGTCAATGCACAAAAATCAGTTGTATTTTTGTATACTAACAATGGACAACTGAAGATGAAATTACAAATACAATCTCATTAACAATAGCATCAAAAATAATAAAATACTTAGGAATTTACCTAACCAAGAAGGTGAAAGACTTATACAATTACAGGTATGAAACAGTGCTAAATAAAATTAAGGAAGACACAAATATTGAAGTATAATCAACATACAATGTTTTTATTAGTTTCAGGTATACAATGTAATGATTCAACAATTCTATACATTACACAGTCAGTACTCATCCCATTAAATGTACTCTTAATCCCCTTTATTTCACCACAAAGAAGACATAAATAAATGGAAACACATCCCATGTTCATGAATTGGCAGACTTAATATTGTTAAAATGTCAACACAATGCAAAGCAATCTAGAGGTTCAGTGCAAACCCTATCAAAATCCTAATGACATTTCTTTGCAGAAATAGAAGGACTCACTCTAAAGTTCGTGTAGAATGTTAGTGGACTTCCAATAGCCAAAATAATTTTGGAAAAGAATAAAACTGGAAGACTCACACTTCTTGACTTCAAAACTTACTATAAAGATACACTAATCAAACAGGGTGGGGGGCGCCTGACTGCCTCAGTCAGTAGAGCATGCAACTCTTGATCTCGGGGTTGTGAGCTCAAGCCCCACACTGGGTGTACAGACTACTTAAAAATGAAATCTTAAAAAAAAAAAACAAAAACAAAAACAAAAAAAAACCCCAAAACAGTGGGTACTCGTACAAAGACAAGCATATAGACCGATAGAAGAGACTAGAGAGCCCAGATATAAATCCTCACTTATATTGTCAAATAGTTTTTGACAAGAATGTAAAGGCCACTCAATGGGGAAAGGACAGTCTTTTTAACAAATGGTGCTGGGAAAACCAGATATCAACATGTAAAAGAATGAAGTTGGATCCTTACCTAACCCCATATACACAATTTAAATAAAAATGAATCAAATACCTAAATTCCAGACCTAAAACCACAAAACTTTTAGAAGAAAAAAAATAACAAAAAAGATTTACATTGGATTTAGCAGTGATTTCTTGGATATGACACCAAAGGCACAGGTAACAAAAGGAAAAGATAGACAAATTGGACTTCATAAAAGTTTTTAAATTGTGCACATCAAAACACACTATTAACAGAGAATAAAGAAACCTACGGAATGAGAGGAGCTATTTGCAAAGTATGTATCTGATACAGGATTGATATCCATAATATATGAAGAATTCTTAAAACTCAACAACAGTAAAAGAAACAACCTGATTAAAAAATGGCCACAGGATTTGAATAGACATTTCTCTAAAGAATGACAAATGACCAATAAACACATGAGAAGATGCTCAACATCACTGATCATTAAGGAAATCCAAATCAACACTACAATGAGATACCACCTCACACTGATTGGGACAGCTACTGTCAAAAAAAAACCCCAAAACCAAAAACCAAAAACCAAAAAGCAGACAACAACACTCACTGGCTTGGATGTGGAGAAATTGAAACCCCTGTATACTATAGTGGAAATGTAAGTGGCACAGCCATCATGGAAAACTGTATGACGTTTGCTCAAATAATTAAAAATAGAATTACTGTATGATCTAACAATTCCCCTTCTGGGTATATACACAGAAGAATTGAAAGCAGCTGTCAAGGAGATATTTGTACATCCATGTTCATAGCAGCATTATTCACAATAGCTAATACATGGAAGCAAACTACATGTACACTGATGGGAAAATGGATATACAAAATAGGGTATGTACATACAAAGTAATATTAATCAGCCTTAAAATGGAAGGAAATTATTTAATATGCTATATGCCATGGATGGGCCATTAAGTGAAATTAAGTATTATAAACCAATCATAAAAAGATAAATTCCACATGATTCCACTTACAGTAGTCAAAATGATGGAGACAAAAAGTGGAATGGTAGGTGCCAGGGGCTGGGGTTTGGGGAGTTATTGTTTAATGGGTACAGAGTTTCAGTTTTACAAGATGAAAAATTTATGGAGATGGTGGTGATGATTACACAGTGTATGGATGTGTCTAATGCCACTGAACTGTGCATTTAAAAACGGTTAAGATAGATCTTACATGTATTTTACCACAAAAATTTGAAAAGAAAAAGTGCCAATGGACACCATTTTTTATGTTTCAAAGAAGACGAATAGAATATTATAAGGACATATGCATCTAGCATCCTCAGATATTCAGATAAGCAAATATTTCAAATAAATAAATATCTCAGTTTGCCCCATTATTTCTGAAACATATTTACTATTTTCATTATAATGAAAATGTATCCAAAATGCCTTAATCATTTATTCTTTGATCAGAGAAATTTGGATATAATAAATGTAAGTTGATCTTCTCTTTATGACTAAAAATCATCACTGGAAATTATCCACTTAGGGGCATTTTTTTTTTTTATTTTTTAAACATTTATTTATTTTCAAGAGACAGAGAAAGACAGAGTGCGAGTGGGGAAGGGGCAGAGATAGAGGGAGACACAGAATCCAAAGCAGGCTCCAGGCTCTGAGCTGTCAGCACAGAGCCCGACGCAGGGCTTGAACTCGCACCTTGAGATTATGACCTAAGCCGAAGTCAGAGAGTCACCCGACTGAGCCACCCAGGCGCCCTGAGGCTATGTTTTTAAAATGTAATGATTGTTGGGTTTTTGAAGTATAGTGCCTGCCCCTGAATTAAATGATTCCAAATTGCTTTCTAGTTGTTGATTTTACTACAATATTTTCTCCTCTTCACTTCCATTTTGTATTTCAGTATATAAAGTTCTGTTTTTGTTGCCAAATGAACTAGAGGAATCTATAGTTACTAAGATAAGTAACGATCAACCTAAAAAGTAAATGCAAAGATATGTTTTTGCCAGAGGGTAAGTGGGTAAACTTATTGCATATGTAGCAGTAGTTCTCAATTGTGAGTATACCTCACAATCATCTAGAGGGCTTTTGAAAATACAGGTTGCTTGGCCTACCCTGGATTTTCTGATTCAGGAAGTCCAGAGTGGGACCGGAGAATCTGCATTTCTAACAATTTCCCAGCTCATACTGCTGCTCTGTGAACCACCTATGGAGAACTGCTGCACAGCAAAGTGAGATGGGGATGGTTTGAAATATCAGTAAGACTTTGAGGTTTTAAGAAACGTTGGAAATATCTAGAAGTCTACAAATAGGAAAAGGAGAATGTTACTTTTCACATACCAGACATTGTATCTATGGAGCTTGTAACACAAAGAGTGAGAGCTGCTGAAAAAAAATCCAGGAATTTGTATAAAGTGGTGAATTACAGTTACATGTCAGTTTGCTAAGAGATTTTAGGAATACATATTAAATGCTTCCATCATTATAAACTGATACCACATCAGGCAGCTTTGATCTCCAAAAAACATTTCATGTTGCCTCTGTAATGGGCTATCCTGGATGGACCATTGGTTTGACCCCGTGTGGCATGCCTAATGTCTCTATATTCTAATCCATTGGTTGCTACTAAAATGCTTTGCCAACAGATTTTGTTCTCAGATAGGGCACAGCACTGAAAAGAAAATCACTTTGCAAATCCAGTGATTTCATGGGCCACTAGGCTCTCTGCATTCTCTATTACCCAGTTTATCTTTTGTTCATTTAATGCATCACAAACAACATTGAATTAGTTTGTTGGACAATTAGGTAAGATATTAAACTAAAGATGTACATATAAATATGTCAAGTGATTATTTTAAGAATACATCTGTAAGGAGTAACCGGAGAAGGCACTTTGTGAAGGTTTTTTTCCCTCCCTGCTTTCTCTAACAGTTCAACAACTCCCAACTTTTATAAATAGTACACCTTTTTCTAAAGTGTAGACAGCAAAAAAATTTTTCTATAATGAATGCTTAAAAAATCATTTCCGAGGAAATTAGGTCTTAAAAACATCCTGGAATATGTCAGTTAATTAAATTGTTGTTTGTTAGAATGAACATCCCAAATCAAACCCACTATTGTCAATGCTAGCCCAAGAGTGGTTTCTAGTCTCTGCAAGTCTCTTCCTTCCTCTGCTGTAGCCGCCTAAAGCCCTCCTGCAATTTCACCACCTCCTTGACTCTCAGCACTAATCCTGAATATTGCTGGGGAGGTTTGCATGGCTGCATCTAGAAACTGTGTTTGATCCTGTTTACTTTGCCTCTCTCTGCTCTAATGTCACACCTCAGTTCTGGGAAATATATCTCAGTCTGTTCTGAAGTCTTATTTGCCTGCTCCCGGGCACCCACGTTTGATGACCAAGCTTCAGTGTGAGCCCTGTTTCTGAGGTCCTCTTTTGTTATCTGTCATCGCCCTTCTCATAAAGGGATACCCTAGTCCTAGATCCTGGCCCATTAGTGTGGACCCTCCTCTGTAATAACAGATACCTCTTATTCTAATTTGCTGTCCTTCCTATAAGAATGAATTGTCTCATATTCCATCCAACTGTTTGGAAAGGCCAACATTTCATTTTAACGCTTTGCTGATTTCTACTTACCTGGAGTATAACCTATCACTCTGTTGTCCTGGACATGTTGCTTTGGTCTATATTCATATCTGTGATGGGATCCACTCACCCACATCCTATTCAGTGATTGAGTCCTTTTCCAAAGTCCAGCCCTTTCTCACCTAAGCCGTATGGCAATAAGTAACTGGGCTTACCTGGTTTGTTAATTCTGGAAACACTGAATGCTTATTGGATATCTGAAACTATACTGGCTGCTGGGGAGATGAATAAGATGCAGTTTCGCTCTTGAATCTCATCCTGAATGACAGAGAAAACAAAAAATTGAAATACAATTCTTTAACTGCAGGTTCTAAGAACATTTTTCACTGAGACATAGTACCTTAGGTCAGACAATTGCCCTTCCATAAACATTCATTCTACTAATGCTTGCTCAAAACCTACTGTGTGCCACCCAGAGGTCTCTTAATGAGAACTGTGAATCAGACCCAGACATTCACTTTGGCCCCGAGTGCCTAGAACTGTTACCTCCCAGATATTAATGATGTGTGTCTTCTGCTCCTGAGAAGTCAATAGGAGACTTTATAATAGATAGCCTCTGAACCTAGTTCCTGCTGCTCCAATCCCCAGGTGATCTACCTTGATTGAACCCTGATGACCATAGGGGGGTTGTAAATTCAGTCACTCATTGTCCAGAACCTCTGAATCAAGTATCAACCTGTTGCATTCCATCCTTCTAGATTACCTAGAGCTGGATATCCTGAAAGGATGAAAGTTTTATGAGTTGATTGCAGTGCTTGTTGGAAAGGTAGGAGACCCTGGTGATAAACCTACGATAACTTTCAAAAGTCAACATTATCCCCTGAGTGGCAGAGTTGCCTTGACTTTGTGTTTCTGGTGGAAATGACCACCAAGGTGCCCCTACTGCCTTCTAAACCATTGAAGAGAAACTAAGTGGCCCCTGAAACAGCCTGAGTGACTAGTGACTGCCCAAGGACTACTAAAACTTTCTTTACTCTGAGTTGTGAAGGCTTCCTGTGGTCTTTGGCTGGTGGAATGATATCTGGACCTGATATGGACAGGGATTCCTTGGGACATCCTAGGGAAATTGAGATTGCCCTGGTGCCTCTAGCCTTAACTTTAGAACTAATAGTCGTTTTTGCCAAGCTCTTTTGCTTCTCTCCCCAAATTCTAAACCAGCCCTAGCCTATTGGAGGATAATTCTGAAATAAACCTGAAAATAACTTCCCTATCCATCAGTGTTTCTGAAATTTCATGAGGATTCTGAAGAGAAGAGGCAGGGGTTTGCCTAGGGGAAGGTAGAGAAACCAAGGTGAGGAGAAGGCTCAGAGGCAGTGTTGTCAGCATGGGCACTCCAGAGACCTGCAGCAAATAGGACTAAAGCGCAGGCTCCAGGCACAAGCAGTGATCTTAAGTGTTAATTTCAGTCGTGCTTTTGAGAGGGAGAGACAGAATCCATCTCTTACCCTCTTTTAACATCAGTGCACTCATTCATAAACATATACATTCTATCTCACAACATTCTTCACATACTCCAATAAGAAAAAGCATGTTATGGGGCGCCTGGGTGGCACAGTCGGTTGAGCGTCCGACTTCAGCCAGGTCACGATCTCGCGGTCCGTGAGTTCGAGCCCCGCGTCGGGCTCTGGGCTGATGGCTCGGAGCCTGGAGCCTGTTTCCGATTCTGTGTCTCCCTCTCTCTCTGCCCCTCTCTCTGCCCCTCGCCCGTTCATGCTCTGTCTCTCTCTGTCCCAAAAATAAATAAACGTTGAAATATTTTAAGAAGTTATGTAAATATACTACTAAGGTAGATTATAGATTATAGTTCTATCATTTATCATGTTCTCATGTGTTTATTTGCTGAGAAGCTTTTATAAACTTTCAGTTGTTTTTCCTCCCCCCACCCCATATTTATCAGCATGCATGTCTTACTGTCTTATTTAAGTTTCAAAATATTATTTCAAAGTTAATAAGATGTTTCGAAAATCTAGCCACGTCCTTTATTTGCTCATAATATTTTGTCTGGAAAAGTTGTTCTTAAAAAAACTAAAGGTCCTATTTATAAAACTGTGATATGATTAAGGCCAATTGTAAACAAATGTTTGCAGGCCAACAGAACAAGTATGTCTTTCAATACAGATGACTTTCCCAGTGTGCCATAATAGTTTCTTAAAGCTGTTATGAATTATGCCATAAACCCATATTTAGAGACTTTTAAAAATGCAGATTATTGGCCTGAGCAACCATTTTGTCTCCAAAGGAACATTTGCAGGCTGTCGTGCAAATCTGCATTTGAGCTACTTTCACATTATGATCTTAGTGAATTCTTGACCAGATGGACTTGAACAGCTGCCACCCATGCCTGGTAAGTCCCTTTGCTGGAGAAGACAAAATAGCTCATTTGTTTGCAGTTCCTTCCTGGAAGTACACAAGGGCAATTTTCTACATTGTGAATTACTTCTATCAGAGCAACATTTTCCCTGAAAGGCCATAGCTCATTATGCTATTTAGAAACAAACAAAAAAAATATGCACAAACAGTTTTTTTTCCCCCTGGAGTCTTATAATTTGTACCCAGAAGGGACAAGTCTCTTTTCAGATTAAGTTTTTAAAAATGTTCCTTAGTTGCCATTATGTTCAAGCTGACATGGAAGGTTATAATGAGAGAACCCCCTCTGAAATAATAATGCCTTACATTTGTACAACATTTGATATTCTTCAGAGTGCTTTCAGACACATTATCTCATTTGATCCTCAAAACGACTCAGGAAGGCAGGGAAGGTGAGTGTTTTTATTCACTACTTTACAGATAGAGAAATCAAGTCCCTTCACAAATATTACCTGAGTATTTACTAACTCCACTGTATTGTACTCAGTATTACAGAGGATAAAAACATGTATTCCTCAAAGAGTAATCTGTTTTTCAGATAACACATAAAAACACAAAGCTAAATAATACCAAAAAAAAAAGTGCAATATGTTTCAAAAGATGACGAGGCACCTGTGATGAGGAAATTGTTCGTGAGGATTCAGGAGGCATTTTAAAGCAGGTACCACCTAGAATACACATGCTTGGAAAGAGGCTTAGAGTTTGTGGAACCCATGAGCATGTCTGCTCTTTGGCATTACACTCACATACCCCTATAACCTTAGAATGTAAAAGATTTTGGCATTCATCTAGTTTATCCCGATACTCAGTGCTGGAACTGTTTCTATGGCATCCCAGGCAAAAATGTGGAACAGCTATAGTTTTCAGAAAATTCTATCTCATAGGAAGTCGCGGTGTTGGTCTCTGTAATTCTGTGCCTCGCTGACTAGAGCAGCCCTACTGATCTATTTTTCTTCCTGAGGAAAGTCTTTAATGCCTCTATAGACAGTTGTAAGATTCGCCTCTAGGTTTTTCTTCTTTTCATTAGATCTTTGAACTTCTCTAGGTACTCACAGTCATTATTATACTGCTGGACCCCTGTTTTATTTGTCCAGATTATCTGTAACTTTGCCATCCAAAATTGATACACTATTGTAGGTAGGCAGAGTTCTATGGGATTCTTACTTCCTGGGCTCTAAACACTGTAGCGATGCTTTTGGTTACTTACAGCATGTAAATTAATACTGCTAGTTATGAAGATTACTTATGCATAATAGTAACTATCATGTAAAAGCTACTTAATTAAAATGCCTGGAAAGAGTTAGGAATGCTTTCCTGAAGAAAAAAGGTCACTTTCATTGCATGGCTTCTCCCCACACACCACCTTTTAAAGTTTTTCTTCTTTTTCTTAAGTCATCATATATTCATATTCACCCAGGTGAAGCTTTCTTAAGAAATGAATACCAAATTCTAATATAACAATGAGCTGTGGTATTTTGTTTCTCGTTTTTATTAAATAGGAAAATAAAAATTAATAGCTCATGTAAATTAATAGGCCAATACTGACCTCTGGTGTGTAAGGAAGAAATTGCTTACTGGGTGAACTAGTAGATGCTTGGGAAAAGTTTTATATTTAATGTAAAAACATCTTTACCCAAGCAAAGAAGTTTCCTAAGTTATCATTACAAATGTGGAAATTGGGGAATGTTAAACTAAATGAATGGAGAGAATTTCTCTATTTTAATCCCTTGTGGTAGGAAGTAAAAAGGAAAAGAGAGAACTGCTGAATAGAACAGCCCCGTTGCATCATGTTTTTGCCTGATTGGGTCCACATTTAAGCAACTCTAACCCTGGTGAGTGGAGAAATGACCTACACTCCCAAGCTTGACTCCATACAAACTGAATTTTTTTAAAAGGCCTATTGTGAATTTGTCTGAGTTCTCTCCTTAGATGGTATGTGTATTCCTTTCCTGCTATGCCCCAAAATGCCTCCCTACTTATTTCAGACACAAGCTTCCAAAGTCATCTTTTTCTATTCTTATTGGCTCTTATTCATTCTCCTGGAATTTTCCAAAGCTGTGCCATATGGCTGTGATATGCTTGCTTTGTAATTTAAAAATCTAGCATTTGTTAGAGTGGTTCTTCTTTCAGAGGGCCCATTCTCCTCTCTGTTTTCAGTAGGTAGCCTTCTCATTCAGTCCATGCTGAAGCCAAATTATGTATCCACTTCTCCCCTACTTGGTCCCCTTTGTGCAGAGCCACTCGGAGTGCACAGCCAGGGCTGCAGGCTGAGCCAGTCACCCTGCAGACAGAGGCATCAGCTTTGTGGGTTCAGACCCTACTGCCACCAGCAGCTCTTGCTGGCCTACCCTCTCCAGTAGCAGGGCCTGCAGGGTCTTAGAAACTTACCTGTTGGGAGAGTATCACTGGGCCCATAGCCATTGGACCCAGATTCGAATTTAATCCTGACCCCGCCACTGACTTGCTATGGGACCTTCTGCAACTCAGTTCATTTCCTAGACAGCCGACTTCTATTTCCTAATCCACAAAAGGGCTGCTTAGACCAGGTTTCACTAACAAACACCCTCGGTGATGCTCTAATTCTACAATTCTGTGAATCTGGAACTGGGAAGCCAGCTTGCAACCCAGGGCTCTTACTGCTTGCAGTTCCTTCACCTTCCTTCTCCTCCCCTCCTCCTAGTTCCTTTATGTGTTTCTACTGCGAGCATCCTATGTTTACTAAACCATTATACTGATTACACTGCATGTATCTCTTTGTCTTTTTTCCTTCATTGGCCAAACATATGGCAGGCTGTTAGTAACTACTGAGTGAATGAAAAAAGAAACAATATCTTACGTTCCTCCTGCAAGTCTGTATCTGACCTGTATTCCTAAATGGCTCCTGGGCCCTGGAAGCTTTGGAGTCAGCATCAACCTTGTCCTGATGCTACAAACTAACATGTGAGAATGTTGCCTCTCAAAAACTCTCAAAGGTGATGAATAGCTAGAGTTCATGCTGCAAGAAAGTGGAGGACACCAGACTGTTAGTAGGAGCTGAATCACTCTGCATAAGAATGAGAAGTTTTAGCTCCCCTGGTCTGGCAGAATAGGAAGAAGTGGGTAGGAAGAAGACACTGGGGTAGAAGAAGGGCAAAGTGGAGCTGGTTCAACATGATGCTGGGTGAAGGCCCAGTAAATGTTTCCAGTTCTTGGGGTGACCATAGGACATTTTTAAAACTCAGAATTAAATTTGATTTGGCTAAATTTGCTTGCTTATTCAACTCACAGTTTACAATCTCCAGTAAACTCTACTGTGCTCAGAAATGACTTGCCTGGGTCGTTTATCTGTAGCAAGCAGTGAAGAGGTTGAGTAGTACCTCTAGGTCTCTGGTTCTCCACCTTCAGGGCACGTGGGAATCACTTCAGAAATGTTTAGATACTAGATGCTGACACCATACTCCAGAAGGGTTACAATAGTCTTTCTGGGAGTGGGTCCCAGGGATCATTGTTTCTTAACAGAAGCCCGGGTGAATCTGATGTGCCGCTGGGGTGGTGAACCGCTGGTGGAGGGTGTGGAGGAGAGCTGGCAAGCATTAGAGCAGAGCCAAAATTGGAGTGAGTGGTTACGCCACAGTAGATTATGGCTGTAGTCATCAATATGAACTCATCCAAGAAACTACTCAGCAACCACGCATGCTTTTGTTTTTAATCAACTCTATTTCTCATCACTGGCAGTAACTATTTTAATTTTATAAACTTCCACTTTCCTCAAACCTTTGCTCCTCCCAGTTCTATTGGTAATCTCAACAAATGAACTGTTTTCTACTTTTCAGAGATATTTGATGCCCCAAGTGAAAAATTCCTTAATTTTCTGCCACCAAATCTATAACTCTGTTTTCTTATGCATTCTCTTTTTTACTGGTGTCTGTTCACCAATATTTAAGCATCCACGAGCATCACTCCTTTTTTTTAATGTTTATTTATTTTTTGAGAGAGAGACAGACAGACAGAGCATGAACAGGGGAGGAGAAGAGAGCTAGGGAGACACAGAATCAGAAGCAGGCTCCAGGCTCCGAGCTGTCAGCACAGAGACCCATGTGGGGCTCGAACTCACAAACTGCGAGATCATGACCTGAGCCGAAGTCAGAGGCTTAACTGACTGAGCCACCTAGGTGCCCCGAGCATCCCTCTTTTTAAAGCAAAAGACTTAGAAACACCGAGGTATATGTGTGTATGCATACATGTGTGTTTGGGGTAAATAAAACAATTCTGCCAACAAAAGACCCCTCTGAGCCAATATAGAAAAGAGAACACAGTTTATTATTAAGTAAGAATTAATAGATTTACATGCATGTAGGATATCAAAAAATGTGACAAAAAGCCTGGACAGATTTTCATATAATTTGTTTAGCAAGGCAGACACAAGGATAACTTCTCTTATCTCCTCAAGAGACAAAGGGCCCTACCTGAAGATAGTCTCCTTTTTAAAGTCTTCTAAGTTAATTTTAGAGATATGTGTTTATAGTTCCAAAGATCAGAAAGTCCCCACATTTGTACTGTAAAATCAAAAGGTCAGATCTCTTTTGGGACCTATTAAGATTCCAAGGAGACATTCTAAGGAGGAAAGTGTGAGGAGATTGCCAACACCCTCCTCAAAGAAAGTTTCATCATTTTATCCTTACAGTATATATTGGTTAGATACATATATAGTCCTTAGCTTTGTTCAGTAAGAGAGCCTAAAAGCAATGGCACTCTATTAGAACATCTAGCACCTAGATCTTGGTATCTAAATGCCATTTTTCAATAAAAGGAGTCAATAATCATTGAAGAAAATAGTTCATTCCTGGACTAGTGTAGGGAAAACAAAAGATAGGCCTGGTACATCTCATAGTCCCAGAAAATAAGGGAGTGGTAAAAAAAAATAGGAAATAAAAGTTAAAAAACAAAAAACAAAAAAAACGGGTGCTTGTTGGAAAAACGTAGCAGCTTATCCTAAAGGGGCTCCTCATGGCCAAAATTAAAACATTTTGAGCAACAAAATAAATAATTATATTATTGTATTTTGTTCCCTAAAATAGAATAAATATCCACAAGTCTATACTCATATAAATAATTGAGCAAATAAATAAATGGGTAAGAAGATAGCATTTACTTAGGAAAAAAATCTAAATAATAAATGTATACCGAAAGAAGGAGATGGGTAATCACTGCTGGGTAGTTGCCACACTAATAGTCTTTAGTGATCAGATCCACAAATGGATGCTCAAATTAGCAGCAAAATTTGGGGTAAAAGAGATTGTCTCAAATTATCTCCCCCGAGATATTTATTAGCTACAATGGTAAAGATAGTACCTTCACAGTAGGGAAATCCAGCAGACACAACCTTTACCAAGAGATCCAGGTAAACACAATCAGTAACAAGACATGCTGTCACTGTCATATAATCTCTGCTATGTTGTACTGAGAAAGGAGCATTACTTCTGATTTTTCCTGCGAAAACGCACATCCTCGATCCAATCAGGAGAAAACATCAAACAAACCCAAATGAGGGACATCCCAGAAAATAACCAAGGAGTACTCCTCAAAGGTGGCAAAGTTCTAGAAAACAAAGACTAAGGAACTGGAGGAGACTAAGGAGACATGACAGCTAATTGCAAAGTGGGATCCTATACAGAATCCTGAAACTGAAAAAGGATGTTAGTGGAAAAACAGCTGAAATTTGAATAAGACCCCTAGCTTGGTTAATACTATGACACCAATGCCAAAGCTAGTTTCTCAGCTTCAATGATTGTGTTATGGTTGTGTAAGATAAAAACATTCAGGAAAGTTCTGTATGGTGTATACAGAAATCCTCTGCGATATATAGATGTAGGGAGGGGATCAGAGCCACAGTAAAGTGAGAAAGGTGACTACACACAGGGATAGCTTACTGTGAATGTGAGGGTCTTAAATGGGGTCTGAGGATTAAATAGTAGCAATGTATGAATGACAGTAAAAACAATGCTAATAGTTTGTTGTGGATATGTGTAAGATATATATCCCAAAGTATTGGACCTATAGGGCTGTTGGTCAGCAACTTACTCTTAAATGATTCAAAAAAGATTATTTTGTATTATACTTGCAAATTTTGTCTAAGTTTGAAGTTATTTCAAAATTAAAAGAAAAATTTTTTTGGAAAAGCTACAACTGGGTAATGGGAAAAAAAAAGAAAAAGAATATACCAGTAATGGGGGGGGGGGGGATGTGAATACATCTTGGCCAAGAGCCCAAAACCTAGGTATCCATGTTTCCCCAGAGATAAAGATAGAGCTTCTCCTGTCTGTTGGTAAATCCGTATGTTTTCACTTAAAAAAAAAAAAAAAAAAAGACAAGAATATTTAACACATCACATTAATAGCAACCAAAACCTGAAATTAACCCACATGTACATCAGGAGGAGAAAAGGTAGACTGTCGTCTGTCTGCATAAGAGATGCTATAGAACAGAACTAGCAAATTCGTTACTGCTATGTGAGACAGCACAGGTGATTATCACAAATAATGTCCGGAGTAAAGAGCTGACAGAGCTGCTGGCTAAGTGTTATCTTCTAACTTGATGGGTACTTAAATGTCTGTATTCACTTGGTAAAAATTCATCAAGCTCAAAATCTGTCCTCAAATGGACATATGTGATATTTCCATAAAACTTATTTAAAACAAATGTTTCACATACATGTGCACACGTGCATACACTTAAAGCTGTACCTGCTTTTAGTGTCTTTTCAAAAAATATCATTTAAGACCTGGGAAGATGGTGGCGTAGGAGGACGCTGGGCTTACCGCGTTCCGCTGATCACTTAGATTCCACCCACATCTGCCTAAATACCCAGAAAACTGCCAGAAGACTAGCAGAACGGACTCCCCAGGCCCAAGCGTAGACAAGAGGCCCACGGAAGAGGGTAGGAAGGGCGGAGAGGTGGTGCGTGCTACACAGACTGGCAGGAGGGAGCCAGGGCGGTCTAGGGGCAGTCCGCCTGGCAAGGCAGAGCCCCCGAAGTCTGACTTACAAAAGCAGAGGTGCTGGACTCCGTGAGTTCTGACAGCCAGCAGCACTTAACATCTGGAATGTTAAAAGTCAACAGCTCTGCTCAGAGAGCAGGAGGGAGAGTTGTTGAGCCCCGGAAGACAGAGCTCAGCTCAGTGGGGGAACAAAGGCACTGGCCAGCACCATCTCCCTTTCCCAGCCGAAATTCCAAAGGGAACCAGTTCCTGTCACTGAACTTACTTGCACTGCACAAATGACCAAGGCTGTGCTTCTGTGGATCCATCCCTCCCACGGGTCTGCCTCCCTTCTGGTGCTGCAGGGCCCCTCCCGCAGGGGACCACCTATGGCAAAGCGAGCTAAGCCTGTCCCTCCCGCCCCTCTGTACCTTGCGGATCCACCCCAACCAATTTGCCCTTGGCCACATCCCATCGAAGCAGCACCACAAGCCTGGCAGTGTCCAAGTAGCCCAGACAGGGGCTACACCACTCCACAGTGAGTCCTGCCCCTGGGAGAGAGGAAGATAAGGTACACAGCAGTCTGACCGCGGCCCCGCCCACCAACACAAGTTACTCCCAACAGCCCAGGGGAAGTGCCCTGCAGTTGGGAGCCACCACAGGGACTACCTAAAATGACGTAATGGAAGAACTCTCCTCAAAAGAAACTCCAGGAAGTAGCGAAAGCTAACAAATTGATCAAAAACGATTTAAGCAATATAATGGAACAAGAATTTAGAATAATAGTCATAAAATTAATCGCGGGGCTTGAAAAAAGCATAGAGGACAGCAGAGAATCTATTACTACAGAGATCAAGGGACTAAGAAATAGTCATGAGGAGCTAAAATGCCATAAATGAGGTGCAAAATAAAATAGAGGTGGCCATAGCACGGATTGAAGAGGCCTAGGAGAGAATAGGTGAATTAGAAGATAAAATTAGGGAAAAAGAGGAAGCTGAGAAAAAGAGAGATAAAAAAATCCAGGAGTATGAGGGGAAAATTAGAGAACTAAATGATGCAATCAAACGGAACACTATCTGTATCATAGGAATTCCCGAAGAAGAGAGAGAAAGGGGCTGAAGGTGTACTTGAACAAATCATAGCTGAGAACTTACCTGATCTGGGGAAGGAAAAAGACATTGAAATCCAAGAGGCACAGAGAACTCCCTTCAGAAGTAACTCGAATCGATCTTCTGCATGACATATCATAGTGAAACTGGCAAAATACAAGGATAAAGAGAAAATTTTGAAAGCAGCTAGGGATAAACAGGCTCTAACTTACAAAGGGAGGCCCATGAGACTAGGGGCAGACCTATCTACTGAAACTTGGCAGGCCAGAAAGGACTGGCAGGAAATCTTCAATATGATGAACAGAAAAAATATGCAGCCGAGAATCCTTTATCCAGCAAATCTGTCATTCAGAACAGGAGACATAAATGTTTTCCCAAACAAACAAAAACGGAAGGGATTCATTACCACTAAACCAGCCCTACAAGAGATCCTAAGGGAGATTCTGTGAGTGAAATGTTGCAAGGACCACAAAGTACCAGAGACATCACTACAAACATGAAACCTACAGACATCACAATGACTCTAAACCCATTTCTTTCTATAATAACACTGAATGTAAATGGACTAAATGCTCCAAACAGAAGACATAGGGTATCAGAATGGATTTAAAAAAAGACCCATCTATTTGCTGTCTACAAGAGACTCATTTTAGACCTGAGAACACCTTCAGATTGAAAGTGAGGGGATGGAGAACTATTTATCATGCTACTGGAAGTCAAAAGAAAGCTGGAGTAGCCATACTTATATCAGACAAACTAGACTTTAAAGGCTGTAACAAGAGATGAAGGAGGGCATTATATAATAATTATAGAGTCTACCCATCAGGAAGAGCTAACAATTATAAATGTCTATGCGCCAAATACAGGAGCCCCCAAATATATAAAACAATTAACCACAAACATAAGTTACCTTATTGATAAGAATGTGGTAATTTCAGGGGACTTTAATACCTCACTTACAACATTCTCCAAGTCTGTGATACTGGTCACAGACTATCCCTTCATAAGTATAAAAGAACTGAGATCATACCACATACACTTTCAGACCACAATGCTATGAAACGTGAAATCAACCAAAGGAAAAAGTCTGGAAAACCTCCAAAAGCATGGAGGTTAAAGAACACCCTACTAAAGAATGAATGGGTCAACCAGGCAATTAGAGAAGAAATTAAAAAAATAAATGGAAACAAATGAAAATGAAATACAACATTCCAGATGCTTTGGGATGTAGTGTAGGCAGTCCTGATAGGAAAATACATTGCAATCCAGACCTATCTCAAGAAACAAGAAAAATCCCAAATACAAAATCTAACAGCACACCTAAAGGAAATAGAAGCAGAACAGCAAAGACATCCCAAACCCAGCAGAAGAAGAGAAATAATAAAGATCAGAGCAGAAATAAACAATATAGAATCTAAAAAACTGTAGAGCAGATCCATGAAACCAAGGGTTGTTTTTTTTTTTTTTTTTTTAAATAACAAAAATTGATAAACCTCTAGCCAGGCTTCTCAAAAAGAAAAGGGAGATGACCCAAATAGATAAAATCATGAATGAAAATGGAATTATTACAACCAACCCCTCAGAAATACAAGCAATTATCAGGGAATACTGTGAAAAATTATATGCCAACAAACTGGACAACCTGGAAGAAATGGACAAATTCCTAAGCACCCACACACTTCCAAAACTCAAACGGGAAGAAATAGAAAACTTGAACAGATCCATATCCAGCAAAGAAATGGAATCAGTTATCAAAAATCTCCCAACAAATAAAGAGTCCAGGACCAGATGGCTTCCCTGGGGAACTCTACAAGACATTTAAAGCAGAGATAATACCTATCCTTCTCAAGCTGTTTCAAAAAGTAAAAAGGGAAGGAAAACTTCCAGACTCATTCTATGAAGCCAGCATTACTTTGAGTCACAAACCAGACAGAGACCCAGCAAAAAAAGAGAACTACAGGCCAATATTCCTGATGAATATGGATGCAAAAATGCTCAACAAGATACTAGGAAATCGAATTCAACAGCATATAAAAAGAATTATTCACCATGATCAAGTGGGATTCATTCCTGGGCTGCAGGGCTGGTTCAACATTTGTAAATCAACCAATGTAACACACCACATTAATAAAAGAAAAGATAAGAACCATATTACTCTGTCAATCGATGCAGAAAAAGCATTTGACAAAATTCAGCATCTTTCTTAACAAAAACCCTCGAGAAAGTCGGAATAGAAGGAACATCATAAAAGCCATTTATGAAAAGCCCACAGCTAATATCATCCTCAATGGGGAAAAACTGAGAGCTTTTCCCCTGTTTTCAGGAACACGACAGGGATGTCCACTGTCACCGCTGTTATTTACATAGTGTTGGAAGTGCTAGCATCAGCAATCAGACAACAAAAGGAAATCAAAGGCATCAAAATTGGCAAAGATGAAATCAAGCTTTCACTTTTCGCAGATGGCATGATACTATACATGAAAAACCCAATGGTCTCCATGAAAAGTCTGCTAGAACTGATACATGAATTCAGCAAAGTCGCAGGATACAAAATTAATGTACAACAATCAGTTGCATTCTTATACACTAATAATGAAGCAACAGAAAGACAAATAAAGAAACTGATCCCATTTACAATGGCACCAAGAATCATAAAATCCCTAGGAATAAACCTTACCAAAGATGTAAAACATCTGTATGCTGAAAACTATAGAAAGCTGATGAAGGAAATTGAAGAAGATACAAAGAAATGGAAAAACATTCTGTGCTCATGGATTGGAAGAATAAATATTATTAAAATGTCAATATTTCCCAAAGTAATCTACACATTCAATGCACTCCCAATCAAAATTGCACCAGCCTTCTTCTCGAAGCTAGAACAAGCAGTCCTAAAATTTGTATAGAACCACAAAAGACCCCAAATAACCAAAGTAATATTGAAGAAGAAGACCAAAGTGGGAGGCATCACAATCCCAGACTTTAGCCTCTACTACAAAGCTGTCATCATCAAGACAGCATAGTATTGGCACAAAAACAGACACATAGACCAATGGAATAGAATAGAGACTCCAGAATTGGACCCACAAAAGTATGTCCCACTAATCTCTGTCAAAGCAGGAAAGACTATCCAATGGAAAAAAGACAGTCTCTTTAACAAATGATACTGGGAGAACTAGACAGCAACATGCAGAAGAATGAAACTAGACCACTTTCTTACACCATTCACAAAAATAAACTCAAAATGTGAGGCAGGAAACAATCAAAATCCTAGAAGAGAAAGCAGGAAAAAACCTCTCTCTGACCTCAGCTGCAGCAATTTCGTACTTCACACATCCCCAAAGGTAAGGGAATTAAAAGCAAGAATGAACTACTGGGACCTCATGAAGATAAAAACTTCTGCACTGCAAAGGAAACAATCAACAAAACTAAAAGGCAACCGATTGAATGGGAAAAGATATTTGCAAATGACATATCAGACAAAGGGCTAGTATCCAAAATCTATAAAGAACTCACCAAACTCCACACCTGAAAAACAAATAATCCAGTGAAGAAATGGTCAAAAAACATGAATAGACACTTCTCTAAAGAAGACATCCAGATGGCCAACAGGCACACGAAAAGATGCTCAACATCACTCCTCATCAGGGAAATACAAATCAAAACCACACTTGAGATATCACCTCACACCAGTCAGAGTGGCTAAAATGAACAAATCAGGAGGCTATAGATGCTGGAGAGGATGTGGAGAAATGGGAACCCTCTTGCACTGTTGGTGGGAATGCAAACTGGTGCAGCCACTGTGGAAAACGGTGTGGAGGTTCCTCAAAAAATTAAAAAAAGATCTACCCTGTGACTCAGCAATAGCACTGCTAGGAATTCACCCAAGGGATACAGGAGTGCTGAAGCATAGGGGCACTTGTACCCCAATGTTTATAGCAGCACTTTCAACAATAGCCAAACTATGGAAAGAGCCTAAATGTCCATCAACTGATGAATGGATAAAGAAATTGTGGTTTATATACACAATGGAATACTACTTGGAAATGAGAAAGAATGAAATATGGCCCTTTGTAACAACGTGGATGGAACTGAAGAGTGTTATGCTAAGAGAAATAAGTCATACAGAGAAAGACAAATAACATATGTTTTTCGGTCTCATGTGGCTCCTGAGAAACTTAACAGAAACACATGGGGGAGGGGAAGGGAAAAAAAAGTTAGAGAGGGAGGGAGCCAAACCATAAGAGACTCTTAAAAACTGAGAACAAACTGAGGGTTGATGGGGGATGGGAGGGAGGGGAAGTGGGTGATGGGCACTGAGGAGGGCACCTGCTGGGATGAGCACTGGGTGTTGTATGGAAACCAATTTTACAATCAAATTTCATATTAAAAATAAAGAAATAAATAAAATGCAAGAATAAAAGTGCTGTTAAAGGTATAAAAATAAAAAAATTATTTTAATTTAGCATCTTATGAGTAATGACTTCACAGGATGTGATTCATTAGTCCAGGTTTTAATGTTTTCTTCTATTATTTCTTTGAGTGTTTACTTTCATTCTCTCTGTGCTACTCTCATGACTCCTTTAGGTGGGCATTTTTATTCGTGGATTTAATTTCCATTTCATTTAGCTTTTCTTTCACATTTTTCATTGTTTTATATTTTTAAAATTTTTTTGGAGTAATAACTCATGGAGATTGATCTTCTAGATTTCTAATTCAATACAAAGGCATTGTAAAAATATACAAAGGCATTACATACTCCCACATGGAACACTAGGCGGGTTTTTTTGTTGTTGTTGTTGTTTTTTAATGAGACGGTTATTGTTCCTATAGTATACAGATGCTATAGTGTATAGCAATGTCATTTTGCCTTTTGAAATGAAAAATAGTACAATTTATATAGTATGATGCTTTAATTTTTAAAATCTCTTTAACTAAAAAATACATGGTCTATATTTCTTGGTATATTGCTAGAAACATGCTATTTGGTGCCTGTGGCTGCAAATAAAACAAGAGTCACTAATAGTGGCTTAAGCAATATAGTAACTCAGTTTTTCTGTAAATGCCAGCTACCAGATTTGCAATAATGTCATTAAGCACCCAGCTTTTCTCTGGCTTTCTGTTCTGCTACCCTTAGCATGTTTGGTTTTCTTCCTGTGTGATTCTTCAGAGTTAAAAGATCACTACACAACTGCAGTAATTATGTCTTTAAACAATAAAGCCGAAGATAATTTAAAAGCGTATTTACTTTTTGTCTCTTTTTTTTCTTTCATCAGAGGTCAAAATACTACTCATAACATCCTTCCCATAGTATACTTTCTAATATATCTGATTAGCTACACCAGGGTCAAAGGTTCATCTCTAAACCAATCACAAGCAAAGAAGAATTAAATCAACATTTGTATTAATTAGATTTTGCCACAGTAATGCAGCTAAAGAAACACACTAATGTGTCAACGAACATTAGTTTATTGTTTCTGGCTCATGAGTTTGTGGATCAGTCACAGCATTGCTACACTAGACCATGAGGAAGGTTCACGTGTGCGCCAAGAGTCCTTCATTCCTGGAAGGCTGAGGGACAGAGGGGGCACATGATTTTCACAGTTTAGGGCAGATATGCAAAAGGAGAAGCAGAAACACATGATGCTTCCTAGTAGTTTTGCTTAAAATAGGCACTCTCTCACTTCCACCCACATTCTGCTGGTAAAGCAATCTTATAGCCAAGCCAAAGTCAACGCCGCAGGGAAGTACTCTTTTCCCTCATTGAAGCATGGCAAGGTGGGGAAGGAACAAAAATTATGAACAAATAATACAGTCCAACACAATATTCATGGCTTAGACCAATCATGGTCCATCCCCTCGAACTGGGAAAGGAATCTACGTTCTGTGAATTTGTTGTAACATGCATAAAATATTATTATTATAAATTAAGGGAATAAGGGATTGTATCTAGTAAGAAACCAGTCAACACTACCTGACATAGTTCACATCAACATCATAATGAGTAGGCCTGGGCTGGAGAAGACAGAGTTGAATAGGCAGAGACCACTGTGAGTCAATAATAAAATAGTTCCATGTTGACTTCCACTATTTAAACAAATTAGTTGGAAGCCTCTTCTTACTGGGAGAAAACACCAAGTTAGAAAGGCAACTCCAATATTGATGAAAATAGCACTGGCTTATTTATTGACTAAGCATTTTAATTCAATAATTTGGAAAGAGACTCACTGCCTTCCAGAAACCATTCTGCCTTTTTTAAAATGGCTGAAAATGGGGCGCCTGGGTGGCGCAGTCGGTTAAGCGTCCGACTTCAGCCAGGTCACGATCTCGCGGTCCGTGAGTTCGAGCCCCGCGTCGGGCTCTGTGCTGACAGCTCGGAGCCTGGAGCCTGTTTCTGATTCTGTGTCTCCCTCTCTCTCTGCCCCTCTCCTGTTCATGCTCTGTCTCTCTCTGTCCCAAAAAAATAAATAAACGTTAAAAAAGAATTTTTTTTTAAATAAAAAGGCTGAAATTCATGTATATGGAATATTAATTTCACAATATATCCAAGAACCATGTGACACCTTGGGTGAAGAACTCCCAATTGTCTTACCTGCAGGACCACACAATATTTATACGGTTTAAATTCTGGCCCATCTACTGGCACAGACTGTTCACTTCTGTTACTGTCATGGCAAGTGATGCAGGAAGAGAAACATTGCTGATCTGTGAAATTGGACAATACATTAAATCTGTCTTGGTATTTAAGCCACAGTAAGTACCATGTTTAATTGGGTTTATGAAATGACATCTTGTTCAGGGCAAGGATCAGTATGGAAGAGAAGCTATAATGGATAATAAATTAAATGCCTAAGTTAAAGCTAAACTGTTAGATGCCCGAGTCAGTAATTTCAGAACTGTGACTACCAAATGAATAACAAATTGACCTTCGTGTGACTTTATCTGTCATTAATTTTAAAGGCCTGATTTCTTTTCAATTATATTCCCCCCAAAAAACATAACGGGAACTTTCTGTTTCTGCATTTCCTCACATGATTTTCCCTAGCACTAAGCTAATAGATGGCTTCAAATCTAAAATCATGGGAAATGCAAGGATTTTCTCAGTTGTTAATACCTGGATCTAAGGATTTATCAACTGTGGCATATCTAAAGATACAAACCCCACCTTTTCTAGTTTTCTGGAACCTCTAGATGTAGAAACAAAGACCCCATTGCATGTGGAAGTGCCCTACCAGGCATAATTTTCATAAAGGAAATTTAAATAGCTGTTTTAATTTGTAGACCAGACCATGTGCACGTGGAATCTAAGACTAATTAGCCACTTTCTCAGAGAACTAACTCTTTGAAATAAACAAGGCCTTTTGCACTGACCCAAAAATCTGAGTTGCCGCCGAAAGACTAATTATACCAATATTATAATGGGTACATCCACAACAAAAGAGTATTCTCTCCATCTTCAAACTTAGACGGGTATTCAAATGAAATCCCATTTAGTTATCTGGATTGTCTTTAATGTTTTCCTTGGCACCTCTACAGGAACTGAAAAAAAATGTTCTTTTAAACAATTTGAAAATCCATCATTTTTACTTTTTTTTCAATATATATATATACAATCTCCCCTACAAATGAATTCAAAACTGATTTTTCCCTTTTCAAATTTGATTTGAAAGGAAATTAGAACAAATCATTGTGAGCAGAATGATTTCAATTAAGACATAATTAATTAAATGTGCAAATGTAGCATACATTTGGATATGCAATTAGATGACTGATTACACCAGAAATCTAATTTCACACTTAACTTGCCAACCACACCCCTATCTTGAGCTACTGACCCACACAAGTGACCACAAATTTAGACCTTTCCTCTGGAGAAAGTGAACTCAGTGGAATAGTGTTTTTGAGTGATTCTACAATCATCTGATAGTATCTTCTTTAGATGGTAGTCAGCAGCACCATGCATAAAGGAGCTTCCTTCTTGCCTTCTTGTTTTTCAACCAGAATTTTGTTTGATTTTAAATAATTAATGTGAATCTTGGCAAACTGTGAAAGGCCTTTAATATCTTTGTACTTAGTAAATCTTTCCTATTCAGTTACTCTCTAAAAGAAAGCTGATAATCAAAATGTTAAATGTGTAAAAAAGTACTGAACTTGGAATAATTTAGAAATCATTTGGTTGTGCATTTTTAGTTGTCTTTAAGTTTTAGATACAAGTGTCTGAAATCTATACTTTGCTGTTCGTGATTATGGGTAGGAACATCTCCAAACTAACCGAGACAATGAATTTTATTGCTACAGGAGTGGAAGGGGTGATTTAAAAAGGTTTGTAACTGATATGTATCACTATTGTTCTAAAAATTGAAGAGATTCCCATCACACACTAAAAACAATTTGCATTTCCAGAAATTCTCTTATGTTATGTCTCTATGTATCAGTCAGTAATGTATCATCTCTCAGCTCCAAGCCCCTATTTCCATATCTTTTCCTGGGATGCTGGGTCTGGAAATGTGCAAATTCCTTTTCCCAAAGGCAGCACACTTTCCCCCAGAGCACCATGGGAAGTCTCTTGGATCAAAGATATAGCTGTAACCTGAAATGCAGCCATTTAGCATTGTATCAGTACGTTCTCAAATCCTGTGAGTTTGATGTTTTTCTTTTCCAATAACTTTTGAAAATGCAAATGTCGATCAAAAACAATAGCAGTTACCTTTTGGGTCACTGAAGCTTTATTATTAGTAGGTCTGTCAGATAGTTTTCTTCAACAATGGTGGGTACTTTGTCATAAAGGCAGAATAGGGGTCTTGGGTAGATAAGAAAAAAACACAGATGCAAAAAAGAGAGACAGTTCCAAGGCTTATTGATCTTGTAATTGTGTCTTATTTTGATCCTAGAGATCTTGAGGGATGACTCAGTTTCCCTTTTCTGTGTGATTCTTTGATCCACTTGTGGTCTGATCTCTGGGAGCTGACTGTAGGAAAAGAAACATTAAGAAATAGGCAGACACCTCACTGTTAACAATCTTTAACTAGGAAATCCAAAACAGTGTTTTTTAACCTTAGCTACTCATTGGAATCACCTGGGAAATTTAAGAACTACCAATACCTAGGCTCCATGCCAGATATAAAAAAAAAAAAAATTCCACCCAGATGGTTTGAACATCCTTGACAAGGTCGAGAGTCACTGGTCCAAAGAGTTAACCAAACGAACACTTACCACGCTCTCACAAGAGTTATGATTTAGGAAGGCCTAGCACAAAGAAGAAATCGAAAAAGTTCAGCGCTCTCTTATTTTGTCAATCAGCATCCGAATCCAAGTCCATGCTTTTTCTTATGTCCAACTCCTGTCTTTGCCCCAGGCAACCCCTGCCTCCTATTGCTGCAGGGAGCTATCAGCTAAGGGACTGTTCCATTGGACATCTAAAAACTATGGGTTGCTACAGAAAATGTGAGATATCAGCCCCACGTGTAGTGAAAAAGTGCAAAGGGAAACAGGTTTTGCTAGAGAACTCTGTGACTCCAGATTCCCTAGAAATTATGCAGTTTTGCACTAATTGCCGGCTCTCTGTGAAGACTTAAACTCTGAAATACGAATAAGGTACAGAAAGTTAAAGAAGATTTTTCTCAGGACCTGTATGTGACCGTGCTGAAGACAGCCAGGAAAGTCAGCGAGGTATGTAGAATCACACAGCTGGGATGAGACAAGGTAAGAAAACAAGCATGAAATGAAAAGGTGTATTTTCTTTCTTTTTGAAGACTCAGCTCCCTCTATGGGCCTACAATTCCTAGTGCATCCTCTGTGTCTTTTCCCTATTTTCTGCCTAGAATTGCTGGGCTCCCTTAATTTTAATTACAGCTTGAAAGGAAGGATTAGCAGAGTCAAATTAACAGGCATTTATTGAGACACTACCCTGGGCAGTATGCCTGCGAAATGGTTGTCAAATTTGAGTTTGTGATCAGAAACACCTGGAAGGCCTGATAAACCAGGCTTCTGGGCCCCACCCCAGAGTTTCAGATTCAGTAGGTCTGAACTGGGGCTTGGGAATGTCCATTTCTAAGAAATTCCCAGGTGATGATCCTAGTGTTATCTGCAGACCACACCATAAGAAACACTGTCTCTAGGGATGAAAAAAACAAATGGGTTATCAGCAATCTGTCTTTGATTCAAGATTCTTAAGGAGATGTATTAGGGGTGTCTTGTGTCACACGTTTGACAAAAAAGGAATGCTGGTGAGTAATGTACTTTTTAAAGCAAAATATAGTTCAATACACTCCAGAAGTTCTGAGACAATACCTAATTAAATAGCAGTGAGGCAGAAGAGGTTATAGAGACGACAGAGAATAAATAACACAGTACCCTGGCCTACAGGGGTGAGGGTGGCCTGTGGAGCCTAGTTTATTAGGAAGCACACACCAGTGAGGAGAGCCACTGAGTATTTGGGCCTAAAAGGGAAAACTCAGGGTCTTAAATGCTAGAAAGTGGAGGGCCATGGTCCTTATGCTAATTAAGCACTGAAAACTCACATTCTCCTAAGACTGAGGTCAGTGCAGGAGATCTGTAAAGTAGCCCCCTTGCTTACTGGTCATGAACAAGTTCACTTAGATCCAGAAAAGGTCTGGTGTTATGGCGGGGGTGGGGCAGGGTGTGTGACTCCAAGTTCCTAGTGGTTAATCAGATTCAGCTGGGTAGGACCCAGTATAATGAAATACAACACTTAATTTTGTCATCTCTTAGGCAAGTGCTGCTGCAAGTGAAATTTTTTTTTCTTTTCTTTCTTTCTTTTTTTTTTTTTTTTTTTTGTAATAGAAAAGACTATCTGGAGAGGGCATCCAGAATCAGGTCTCAAAAGCAATGCTGCACAGGACTGACAAAGGGTTGATAAAGGTTATCAGGCCAGGGGTATTTGTGACATAAATACTGTCCTGAAGTTGGAGATAGCAAGACCTTGGACAATTGTTGAGCCAATTGGGTTGGCTTCAGTGAACAGACCGTGTGGGTCTGAAAGGAGAAATGAAGATATTTACGCATCTGTGTAGCATTTAAAAGGAGTGACCAGGAGGCACCAAAAACAAATTCCCCCCAAATGATGGCTGTATCTCAAGTGAGTGGTGGCATTTAATGTAGTTACCCAGAAACAGCAAATACTTAGAATCATGTTTAAACAAATTCGAGACATCTAAGAAACTGTTACATATGTATGTGGGCACTCACACATAGTATTATTCAGGGAGTTTCCCCAACTATATACTATATAACTATATATGTTTTTTCCAACCTTATTCTATATGACTACCCACGTTTTACTCTATATGATTTTGGATATATTCAGATTGCACATATAGTTTCAAAAAATCATTGAAGAGGTTCAAAGAATCTTTGACAGACTCTAAGAAAACTTCTGAGAAAAGAGCAACATACCTATTAGTAACAGCAGTGGCAATGTATTGGGATACTTTGGAGAAGTAGCATTTATTTGGATATATAAATTCTGGTGTGTTTAATAGAGAAAAAATCTTAATAAAGTAATTCTGAGTCTCTACATTTACACCATTGTAAAATGTTTATAGGTGTTTAGGTATGAGAAGAAATCATACTCAAAGCCTGCGTGGGTATCCAGTATGGATGCAATGTGTGATGGAGGTCAGTTTAATTTCCCACAGGCTGTTCTGCTGGGTTAGCCAATATACTTGAAGCCAGTTTGCCATAGAGATTTTCTAATTTAGCAGAATTAATTTTTATACCAATTAAACAGCTTAAGATATTGAATACTTTCAATTTAAAAGTCAAAGAGAAAATCTATAAATAAGAAAAATGAAAAGTAAGCACTTTTTTTTTTTCCTTTGAGTCTTCATGAAGCTAGAATTTTGTGATAGATTCTTGACTCAAAGTTGTCTCCATGCCCTGATGCTTCAGGTTCTGGTGAGGGTGTCATGAATGGTGCTGCATGAAAGGTGCTACACATAAATTATCATTTTAGGCTCCATTTCTCTTCTCTGTGTGCCCAAAGCCTCCAATGGAAGAGCAGAAGGGAATGGTAAGAATTTCTAAGTATCTGAATGGGATAGGATGCTGCTGGAGGTAGTTTTGTGAGCCTGAGAAGGATAAGGGATAAGGGGAAGAATTGAGGAAAATACAGAAAGGAAATTATTAGATAGCAGCCCCGGTTAAGAAGGTCTCATTGGGGTGCCTGGGTGGGTCAGTCGGTTAAGGGATAGACTCTTGATCTTGGCTTAGGTGGTGATCTCATGGTTTGTGAGATCAAGCCCCACATCAGGTTCCGTGCTGACAGCGTGAAGCCTGCTTGGGATTGTCTCTCTCCCTCTCTTTCCCTGCCCTTCCCCCACACATTCAGTTCTCTCTCTCAAAATAAATAAATACACATTAAAAAAAGAAGGTCCTGTTGATCCCTATTTTTAACATGAAGTCTCATTAAAAGTCTACCTATGTATGTATATATAAATTTATTGATTATTTTACTGTACATTTCAATTGATAAACAATTTTGAGTTTGCTAGTAAACAGGAGATATAGGTCCACTTTTACTTTCTTCCAGGTGTACCTCCAGTTGTATCAGTACTATTTATTAAATAATCCATCATTTTCTCATGTGACTGAACTACCACATAGATCATTGTTACTTCTCATACATATTGGATGCCACTTCTGTATTCTCTAATCTGCACCACTGGTCTATTTGTCCTGCCTTATATAATGATGAATTAATTACTCATAATATTTTCTAGTAACTGGTAAATCATGATCTTTTTCTTGGCTATTATTTGGTAATGGTAATCATCTTTAATTTTTTTTAATGTTTATTAATTTATTTTGAGAGAAAGAGAGAGAGAAAGAGAGAGAGAGAAGGGCAGAGATAGAGGGAGGAAGAGAATCCCCAGCAGGCTCCGCACTCTCAGTATAGACTCCAACTTGGGGCCTAATCTCACGAATCATGAGATCATGACCTGAGCTGAAATCAAGAGTTGGGTGTTTGAGCCACCCCGGTGCCCCGGTAATAGTAATCATCTGTAATACAAACTTTAAAATCAGTTTTTCCAATTAAAAAGAGTTGTTGAGTTTCTGATTGAAATTTCATTAAATTTACACGTTAATTCAGGAGAATGAACAATGCTATGAAATTAAACTTTCTCATAAAAGGTTGTATGCTCCTTTAAGATTTTGCTTTACAACTTTTAACACAATTTTATAATTTTTCATATAGACTAGTAACTCTTTAACTCAATACCGCCATTGGAATTACTTGAAAGCTTTAAAAAATGCTGATCTTTGGGGTTTGTCCCTAGAAATTCTGATTTGTTTTGTCTGAAGACATCAAGCCATTTTATTTTATTTTTTTAAATTTTTTTTTTCAACATTTTTTATTTATTTTTGGGACAGAGAGAGACAGAGCATGAACAGGGGAGGGGCAGAGAGAGAGGGAGACACAGAATCGGAAACAGGCTCCAGGCTCCGAGCCATCAGCCCAGAGCCTGACGCGGGGCTCGAACTCACGAACGCGAGATCGTGACCTGGCTGAAGTCGGACGCTTAACCGACTGCGCCACCAAGGCGCCCCAACATCAAGCTATTCTAAAGTTCTCCAAGATTATTTTGATGTAAATCCAAGGTTGAAAATCTTAAATATAGATCCTGTGTCATTCATGTTAAATGTATTAAGTATTTTATACTTTTCTTGGAGACTTTTCCAATAATATATCTTTAATCATCTTTGGAATCTCTTCTATTGGGTTTGGTCCATCCAAGTTTCCTCCTACGTAATTTGGCAATGAGTACATTGGTTAGGAATTCATTCATTTACTCTATGTTTTCAAATATATGTCTATAGAGTTCCATATTCTCTTTTCATCATTATTATTTTTTGGTGTTCCACTTGACTCTCCTTATGTACTTTTTAGGTTTTCCTCTTTTTCTCTAGCAATTTTGTTTTACTGGGTGTGTATTATGATTGTTCTGCCTGATCTTCCTCTCTCTTGCTGCTAGTCCTGTTTTTCTTTGACATCTCACCAAGACCTATTTCTGATTATTGGAAAAATACAGATGGTGCAAAAAAAGGGCTTTGTTCCCTATAGGTTTGCTTTGTCCGGCCCCTGTCGATGCACCTGGAGGAAGCCTCTTTGTACTCCAAATATTCTATTTACTGTAGATGCACAAAATCCACCACTTATCTATTTGTCTTCTTCAATTTTGGGAGATCAGGAAATCCAACACCTTGTAGGAGACCCATGTTGTCATTTTCCCAGATATGTGTTTCGATTTTTGAAAGCCAAGCTCTTCCCTGGAGAGGTCACTTTTCTGTCACTTCTCATCCTAGGCCCTGAACTATTCTCTTGTCCTTTGGTCCCTCATGTCCCATGAGGGAGAAATCCCCACATTGGTGCTCTTTGTTGAAGCCTGAACAGAGGCTCAATTGAGCCTGATCCCTTCTTCCTCTGGAATGGAGTAGAAGCTAGTTCTATTTGGGATGTCACATTCCCTGCAAAGGTAGGATAAGAGATCACTTAGATCATACTCCACGGCATTTCGCAGAGTCTTTCAACTTGTCTGTCTTTGGGAAACATTCAACTTCACCCTCCCTTGCACTAGTCTGTCCCGACTCATATTGCAAAGATATTCTTCCCAAATTTATAGGTATCTCTAGTTGGCTTCTCATACTTACTTGGCTGGTGTTGTGTAAGGAGAGGAAGGAAAAAAAAATCAGGCATGCAAAAAAGTAGGCATTAGGAAAAATAGCACTTAATGGGCATGGGATGGATGCATCTAAAATCTTTTGTATATTAATTATAAATGCACTGCATAAAATTTTATTCCTTTCAGTGTTGATGACAAACCAATGCCCCCAGTCAGGAAGAGTGTTTTATAGTTATTCTAAGTATCAAAGCGACATCATTAAGTTAATTAGGGAGCTTCATACAAAGAGCCATTGTACTGCATTGAACTTATTTTGGTACTGGTGAAAACAGTCATGTATAAATTATGTTTTCTGTAATTGCATGAATTTCTGATCTGGTATTGGATTTCTTAATGTAACTTCAACAAGGTTAGCTACCAACAAAAACCAGGATGAGAAGTGGGGCAGGGGGGTGGAAGCATAATACTACTTTTCTTCTCCTAACGTTTCTGCTTTAGTTTATAAACAAGTAAATTTTTGCTTCTCTTCCAGTTCAGGGAGTAGGAAGATAACTATTCTAGTCTTATTTTTTTCCCACACTGAATGGTCAAGTATTTTGTGAGGCTTGTGCTCACATGCTTGAGAAACATTAGATCACATTATCAATGTGAAAGGTAATTAGACCCTCCAAAAAGAAAGTAGGCTTCTCTCAGGTTTTTAAGTCTGTTTTCATTCCCTTTACTCTGTCAGGAGGGACACAGCATACACTTATACTTCTGGCCCCATGCTGCAAGCCATTGTGGGGGTAACTCCAACATTCTGCAACTTTTCTGCTTGAGTTTTGAGGGTAAATCATAACAGCTCTGCCTCCTGGGATCAGCTCTCTTCATCCATACATACCATTTTGACCTCACATTCCTGAAATGTTTTAACTAAGCTGTGACAGAGAAGCCTATCCTAAGGGAATTTTTAAGCCTCTGTTGATGAAGTTGGTATTCCAAATCACTATTCAGATTTGTTTTCTATGTTAGGATTTAATGAACAGAGACATAATTCATTGGCGTTCCTGGTCCCAAAATTTGTAGAATTACCTCCATTGTTAAGATGGCAGATAACTAACATTTTTTAAAAAGCCATTTTTCCAATAAAATTGATGTTGATTATTGCCTTTACATATAGATAAGGTTAGAATTTGTGCATTAACCTCAGTGTTAACTAAACATTTTGCTTATAATTTCTAAAATTTTATACTTTTTCAATGAAGTCACCCACAAAGACCTGAATTTAGCAAAGATTGAACAATTTTGGACTTCAAATCAAAACTAGTTTGTGACATGGTCAAAACCAAATTGATTTCATGAAAGCTTCTAACAAGATTAAATTCAACATACATTACCATTAAGAATGGAATCTTCTGCTAGATATGAGAGATAAAGTGACATAGTCCAGATCTACAGTTTAGTGAGGATTTTGGCATGTATACTTGTCTTACTCGGTTTGAACTGCTGTAACAGCATGCTGTAGACTGGGTGGCTTAAACAACAGAAATTTATTTCTCACAATTCCGGAGGCTAAGAAATCCATAAGGGGGATGCCAGCAGATTCTGTGTTGGATGAGAGCCCACTTAGTGGTTCATTGATAGCCAATCTTCTCGTATCCTGTCTCTCTTTCCCTCTCATGTGTCTTCTTATAAGAGCACTAATCTCATTCATGAGGGCTCCACCTCATGACCTAATTAATAACCTCCCAAAGGCCCCACCTCCTATTACCATCACTTTGGGAGATGAAGCTTCAACCTGTGAATTTTAGGGGAGACACAAACATTCAGTCCATAGCATCAGTGAGCACTACTGATGCTCCAGCAGACATCCAGAATCCCTTTGACTCTTTCTGTGAATCCTTTGCCACCTGCTTTGTGCTGCTTCTGAAGGCCTACACCTAAGGCTCTCTCCTCAGAGGCCTCTGCTGAGAGCAAGGGGTGCTAGGGAAGTTAGGGCCCTCCAAGCAACAATTTGGCAATGACTGACATTCAGGTCTCAGTGTCTGAAAGTCCATCCCCTTGGCCTCCCATTGGATGAGGCTGAAGCTGGACCTTTTCTGAAACCACTGCCTTACTTGCCCTCTCTCTTCCCTACCCTACCTCCCCTACTTCTTCCTAGTTTTTCTCTGACATCACTTTCTTAATAAATTACTTGCGTGAAAATCCTCTCCTCAAGGCAGTCTTGAGGAGAACGTGACCTGAGTCAACTTACAGAGCTTTACAATCAAATAAGACAGTAACTTTTGTAACAGGATGTGAGCAGAGCCCTTCATAGCACAGACTGTGAAGCACATCTTCAACCAGCAGCCATCCAGTACTCTTTAGCGATCCCTCAGGAATATGTGGGGAAGGTTACAGGGAGAAATCACTGGCATGAGGCTGAGAATATAAATCAGTGAAGGCAGATTTATGACAATGGTCCCATTTCTACTCACAGGTTACTGAGGTCCAAGGAAATGAGGGCTGAACATTGTGTAAGATAACCTGAGACCAGACATACAGGTGAAGGAAGTTGGAGGCTTATTTCATATCTAAATTTGGATTGCATCCCCAGAAATCTGTTACATATGTAAATTTGGGATGCAACGCCACAGAGTAGCTCCTTTACAGGTTTTTCACAGGACCTGAAATATAACTATGGGAACTTATTGAATTTAAGATACAGTTTTGTCTGGGAAACTGAGGCAATTAGAGCATGGAAAAGATAGATCTTGGAGAGGCCCGGAGATGGCAGAAGACTTCTGGAACCCAGAAAAAATTAACTAACATGTGACAAGTGATTACCTTGGGAGGAAAAAAATGGAGATAAATTTGTTTTTAATTTGCTATCATTTTCTTTATTCTCCAAATTTTCCACAATAACCTGTATTAGTTCTATAATCTAAAAAGATAAAGTAAGTTCTGATTGTCTCATAATTTTATGCTTTTAAGAAATTTAAAAATAAAATTAAACTTTCATTATTAGGGAATTGTTAGTAATTATGAACGTTCATACAAGGGCATATTATTGTACAATCATTAAAAAATGTTTATAAAGTATTTTGAAGGACAGTGAAAAATATCATGGGATGATATTAAATAACAAGGACAGGATTCAAAACTTCACGTACTGTTTGATATCTTTTATGTTAAAATGCATAGAAAATATACTAAAAGGAATGAGACAGTACTATGGGTTAATTTTCACTAGATAATGAGGTTATGGATTTTTTCTTATATTATTTACATTTTACAAATATTCTGTACTGAATTTTTAGGATCAGACCAAAGTAAACTTAGAAAATTTAGAGGTGTGTACTCAGATACTCCGGGGTCTGAAATGCTAACATCTGAGGCAGTACTTCCTAACAGGCCTAGAAATAATTAGTTCTATCTGAAACATTTGAACTAATTTATGCTTTTAAATAGCTCACATTTTTCTCTGCTACACTTCCCCCATTTTCCTCTAAGTATCTATGTTTCTTTGAATGCCTGCCACTTCTTTGTCTGGGGAAAGCTTAAATTTATTTCCAGCACTTTTCCTCACATTCACATGAAAAATACACATCTGTGTGTGTGTGTGTGTGTGTGTGTGTGTGTGTGTGTGTGTGTGTTTTCTTTTTTTTCCTCATATCTCCCTGAGAGTGTGCTAGCATTTTTCTGATGATTTATGGAAAAGTAAATATAGTTTTCCAGTGCTTTCACCCCATGTAAATTTCTAATGATCCCGAATGTGAGGGTGTATATGACAATGATGCCTTGGTAAAAAGCCAGCTGCTCTTTTCATTTGAGCAACAGTTTGATATTATTCAACTCACTAAGTGAGCTTGTTTGTTGCAACAGCTGTTGACTTCATCTCTCTCAGTAGATAAAAAGAACAAGAAAAAAAGGAAAAGCTTCCTTCCATAGTCCTTGCCTGGCTACCTTTTAGCCGAGCTCTTTACTAGGCGGTAGATTTCTTATACATGATTAGAATCGGGGACATTTGGAGCTAGAAAGAATCTAATAGATTGTAATTGTCATGCACCCTCTCCGTGAAGTAGTTTTACATTGCATACGTTACGGTAAGTGTCATTAACTACCATTTGTCAGATAAGAAAACTGAGGTTCAAATTCATTATGTAGTTTGACTGTGATCTCAAACCTTGTGGAGTGAGAATTTGAATCACCACCTTCTTTCTCTCACAGATGGAACTGTAAGATCTAATAAACTTACTTAAGGTCTAATGAAGGGTATAAGCCATAAAATAAATCTCTTGTTAGGCTTCTGTGCTTATGTTTGCACACTTGGCTACAATCTTCAAGCAAGGATGCTGTTGCCCTCCAGCAACAGGATTCAAGGGTTCAAGTCTCTGTGGCTCAGGGTCCTGGGGTTCATGTCTCACAAGCATATGTATTCTCGTGTTTTGACTCCAAGTCTTGAGGTCCCCTTCCTTTCATATCAAGGCCCTGACTATTGCCTGGGAGATTTGTGGAAATCACAAGCTGGCTCTTCTTTAGGTCTGTGATAGAGGTCTTGGGCCTGATCTTCAGCATGGTCCATCTCTGGCTGTGGGAGGTCTGTTTAAAAGGTATGAAGGAGGGACGCCTGGGTGGCCTAGTCGGTTGAACATCAGACTTCAGCTGGGGTCACGATCTCACAGTTTGTGAGTTAGGGCCCCGCGTGGGGCTCTGTGCTGACAGCTCAGAGCCTGCTTCGGATTCTGTGTCTCCCTCTCTCTGCTCCTCCCCTGCTCACACTTTGTGCCCCCTCTCTCAAAAGTAAATAAACATTAAAAAAAAAAGTATGAAGGGGTTTTCTGACTTTGTTACGGTGCCTGAAATTGACCAACGTGAGCCTTTCATCCTCACTTCCTCCAACGTGAGCCTTTCATCCTCACTTCCTC
>NW_024412395.1:21379678-21466276 GCF_014898765.1 Herpailurus yagouaroundi | reverse complement strand
TTTCATCCTCACTTCCTCCAACGTGAGCCTTTCATCCTCACTTCCTCGAAGAGCCTGTCCACAGGCTTTGTAACTACCCTTTGCCTTGTATCTCTCAAAAGCCAAGGTAAATTGCACATTTTAATATATCCCTTTCTGTCGGCATTTCATGTGCATTCATTTCCTAGGGCTGCCATTACAAAGCACCACAAACTGGGTGCCTTGAAATACCAGAAATTTATTGTCTTACAGTTCTTAGAGCCTAAAAGCCCCAAATCAAACAGTCAATAGGGCTGTTTCTGAACGGGTCAGAAGGACTCTGTTTCATGCTTCTCTTAGAGCTTCTGGCACCGTTAGGAACTCTTTGGCTTGTAGATGGCATTCTTGCTGTGCCTTCACATCATCTTCCCTCGGTATGTGTCTGCCTCTGGATCCAAATCTCCCCTTTTTATAAGAAGACCACTTATACTGGATTAGGGCTCACTCTAATGACCTCATCACAGACTGATCATCATAAAGATTATATTTCCAAATAAGATCACATTCACAGATAGTGGGGTTAGGACTTCAACATCAGTTTGGGGGCCACAATTCAACCGAGAGCATAGTGTTCTAACATGTCAGGAGCTCTCCAACCTGCACATACTACCTGTGAGAGGATCCTTATTGCTGTGTGGCTGGTGACACAACTCTAGGACACCATCCATAGAGTCTGGCTTCAAAAACCACCACTGCACACTTACTACCATATATCTTATGTAGGCTTTCCAGAAGCAGACCCTGAGATACAGTTTCATGAGTAAGGGGCTTATTAAAGGTCAGGAGAAACATGTAAAAGAGAAGAGAATGCAAAACAGAGAAAGGCATAATTTTGGACAACTCCCCAGCCTTAGCCTGATCTCTTGGGGAGCTCTAAACCATAAATTATGTCAGAATTCACCCCACTTTGGAGCAAGGGAACCAGGCTGTCAGACTCTTGGCAATAGTCAGTCATTGGTTCCAAGCAGCTCCAGACAGGCCTAAGGTACTGAGTCCTGTCTGACTCTCTCTGTGGAGGGTTGAACCGATTCAGGGCCAGCCCTCTGAAGAAGGCCCCAGGCATAAGGCATTTGGAACAAAGCATAGCAACTGAAGGATGTGTGCGTGCAGCTGGGAGAGTGGATTACAGGGGCCGTCCTGAGCATGGACAGGGCCCACTACACAGTGTAACACACCTCTTTCCCTCTTGTGTATGAAACTGACTGCAGCTTCCACACATGAATGCTTCAGATAAAACAGAGTTACTGTGGAACACCAGGGGTTCCAGGAGGATCAGGAATGCCTCATGATAGGACTCGGTGTGTCCTGGAAGCAGGGTGTTATGGTGTGTGAGGGAGGTAATTGGCAGACAGAGCTCATCCTGAGATCAGTAGCAGCAGCAATGGCAAGTGGCGGGGGGGTGGGTGGGTCGGGGTGGGAGGGAGAGGGGGGTTTGGGGGGGCGGGGGGCGGGGCACGCTCCAGGTGGGCTGGAAACTAGCGAGAACCAGCCCTCCAGGGTTAGACAACAGAGCAGCAGCAGTGGGTCCTGCCTGAGACCCTGCTTGTGAGATTCCCCCAGAAACTTCCAAAGACCAAACAAGAGGAGCTGTAGTGGAGATGCTCTGAAGGCTTCCCAGGAACACGTCAGTAGGCACAGCCTGAGGAATTCATGCTTACTGTTTTGGACATCTCACAATTTTATTTATAATGCGACACAGGGCTGGCAATCCTTTGTTAAGGACAAAATTTATTTATTTTTTCCCCTACAATGGTACAGAAAGTTCACACGGCCCATTATAAAAATTTAGTGGGGGGTGCCTGGGTGGCTCAGTCGGTTAAGCATCTGACTCTTGGTTTCAGCTCAGGTCATGATCTCATGGTTTGTGAGTTTCAGCCCCACATCAGGCTCTGTGCTGACAGCATGGAGTCTGCTTGGGATTCTCTCTCCCCCTCTCTCTTTGCCCCTCCCCTGCTTGCTCTCTCAAAATAAATAAAATTAAAAAAAAATTAGTGGAAGGCAAGGTAATTTGAAGAAATAGATTAAGATTAAGTTGAAGGTAATAATTAAAAGAAATCAGAAATGGACAGAAAAAGTAGGAATGTACTTGAAGGCAGGTAGATTTCAAACCAGGGATTTATGAGAGAAAACATTACATAAACTCTCTGTTTGAAGTGGGGAGTGGGCAGGAAGGGAAAAAACAACTGTTCAAATGCTCTATGCCGAAGATTTAGGCATTCTCTTGAGATGGGGCCAGGGGAGTGCAGATTAAATATATTTGAGGAAACCAAGGTTCTGAGGGGGTTAAGTGATTTTGCTCAAAATTATACAGCTGAGGACTTTGCAGCTTAAAAAAAAGAAAAAAAAACACTAATAAGAATCATAACTGAGAAATAGGTCTTTTTGCTAACAGAATATTCTCTGTCAAATCCTAGACTTAGGCTTATATAATCACAGCCCCAAACTGTGCCTGACGTCTACCCCGCCCCTTACTTTCCCATTCTTACCAGATCTCCTCAATTACCTTCCTACAGTATATCTCCCATAAATTTAGCCAACAGCGGCACTCATTTGCCATTTATTAGGTTGCTTAGGCAAATTAGCATCTGGGCAAATGTCTCTCCCATATTTGACCCTTTAGCTGCCTTGTACTCGTTGGAGCACTTTTTGCAGCACTGCGGTCCCTTGTACCTTGTTAGGAGAGATTGGTGACCACCGAAGTGAAGCTTTCTCAGAAAGACGCATTCAAGCGCGGCCAGTGTCTGCTCGCGTTAGGGATTGCTCCCATCCGCCGACATAAAGCTTGCAATTTCTTCTTGGACACGTGGGAATTTAACACCCCCAGAGTTAAGTCTAATATGTTCCAAACGTAATGCTGAAACTACAGAAAGCAGAGCAAGTTAGGTCAGCATGTGCTTCACCTTTGCAAGTACCTTTACGTAGCTCTCTGGAGTTCTTGTCTCGCTGGGTGCGGGCGCCCTCTGGTGGCTGAAGATCCCACCGGTTCAGCAGCAGCCGGATCATGATGAAGGTCGCGGGGAGAAGGTGCTCCAGGCTATGGGAGGAACTGCTCAAGAACCAAAAGTCCTGCTTTTCCTGTCTCTTCACACTCCAGTTGCCACAGCAGCTAACCTTGCATTTCAACTTAAACAAGATTGTGATTGTCGTAGAATTATTTCTATTCTGAGGATAGATTTCATTCTATTTTGACCAAGCAGCATTGGAAAAAGACTTGGGAATGTTTGCTTTGCAATGTTTCCAGCCATACATATGTCTTCCGAAGGTGACCTTTACTTTCCTGAGACCGTGGATCTCACTTCATGACAAGGAGGTCCGGAAGCTCACATTCTGTAGGAGTCAAGGTTTTTTAATTTTTTGATGTGAGCTCTTCGTTCTCAGACTGGATCCCTGTGCCTTGAAGGATCAGCATTGAGCAAATCATACCCACTTCTGCAAGTTTTACTCCCCACTAATGTTGTTTCCAAACAAGAGAGGTTATCTTATTTATTTATTTATTTATTTATTATTATTTTTTAAGGTTTATTCATTTTCCAGAGACAGAGCGTAAGTGGGGAAGGGGCAGAGAGAGAGGGAGTTACAGAATCTGAAACAGGCTCCAGGCTCTGAGCTGTCAGCACAGAGCGCGACACGGGGACCCAACTCACAGAAGGCGAGATCATGACCTGAGCTGAAGTCGGTCTCTTAACCGACTGAGCCACCCAGACATCCCAAGAGAGGTTATTTTATAACCCATTGAAGCCATATTTCAAGATACTGGAATATAGAGAAAGTTAAACCACAATCCCACCAACCACTGGCAATCTTGTAATTTTAATATATTTTTTCTACCTTTTAGATGCAAATTTACTCTTTCTGTATATGTACATATAAAAATATTTTTTAGCCTGTAATACTCAGATTTTCATGTCTCTTAAAGTTATGATTATGTCATATGTGCTATATTATAATTATATATTGTTTTATTATTCATAGCTCTTTAGGTAATGTTGATCAATTATTACCTTGAGTGAATTATAATCAGAGAATATGCTAGAGCTAGTCAAAGCTTAATCACAAAAGATGTAGACTAAAGTATACCTGGGGTAAGCCTATATCCAAAATATGGAAAACATATATATTCCACTTTTTTCCTGTGGCAATGAGGTTATTCAAATGTAACTTGTCTTCCTATGTTTACCATGCTTTGCATGTCCCTTTCCCCATGGATAAACTACAATGAGGAAGAAGAGAATTTTATACCTGAAAGATCTGAGACTGTGTTTGGTTTGCAGAGAATATTCTTACAGAACTCTGCCTCTTATTGTCCCTAATGAGTTATCCAAGAATTTAAGTTTGTGCTGCCTCAAATTATTCAGGCCGTTCTCCTATTAAGACTTGTTTGCCCGGGGCGCCTGGGTGGCGCAGTCGGTTAAGCGTCCGACTTCAGCCAGGTCACGATCTCGTGGTCCAGTGAGTTCGAGCCCCGCGTCGGGCTTTGGGCTGATGGCTCAGAGCCTGGAGCCTGTTTCCAATTCTGTGTCTCCCTCTCTCTCTGCCCCTCGCCCGTTCATGCTCTGTCTCTCTCTGTCCCAAAAATAAATAAACGTTGAAAAAAAATTTTTTTTAAATAAAATAAAAAAAAAAAAAGACTTGTTTGCCCAATAAACTTCATATACACTGACCCCCTGGAGAATATATACCTGTGTTTGGTCACATTCCATTATGGTTTTGCTTTCAGTAAGCCAATCAGGTATACAATTCGTACTAAGGGTATTAAGGTCTATTTTGGCCCATAAGGTGGCCCCTGACAGTTTGGGAACCACAATGTGCTCAGAATGTCTGAAATTATTCCCTGGCCTGCAAGTAGTACCTCCCCCAGGGTGGGCTGGTCTCTTATGAAAGCGGTTCAGAGCACAAGGCAGGCTGTTGTGTATCTCTTCTTTTCTTAAGTCAGAGAAGGTGATGTCATACACCCATCTTCCCATGAGAGCACCTCTTCTAGAATATTGACATCAACCATAAAGAAAGATAGATCATCTTGAACAAAATGGCCTGGGACTTCCGATCAGCAGCTGAAATTCCAGGACTTTCCCCATTACTTGGCACTCTTAGTGTCCACGGATATGGGGAGTTTAGACTTGAGGACTGGGGAACATAGGGAGCCCCCGTGTAGACTCCCTGCTTCCAGAGAAAGGGCTGCCTGCCATTTTCCCCCAGGGGCCTGGTCCTTCTGACCTCCTCCCTGGGAAGTAAAAGCTTGAGCTCACCTCTGCTGGGGAAGGGCAGAAGTAGGGCAAAGCGGGGTAGATGATTGCAGCCCGTTTCTTCTCATACTCCACCCTAATTTGCACTAGCACTCAGCTTCACATCACCATCTTTAGATATGCAATTTTCAAGTAAAAAAGAAAAATTCCCCCTCTATTCAGTTGTGTGCCTGAAATCATTATGAACAGTTTGGTTGCTATTTATTTGTTAGTCACATTAGAATTCTCTTAAGTATACTCACATATTGTCATGTATCCGGCAGACATACACGAATGCATGTTGCTGTAAAATATACTTATGGGTATTTAATGCCAGAGATGATGACTGTATTTCCTTTCAACTTCAGTCCACAGCATGGGCCCTCTTCCGAAAGTGCGTACAGAAAAGTGATGATGTCCACTGTGGCCTACAGCATTATCTTCCTTTCTCCTCCTTCCTGGAAAGTATTATATTTTTTCCTCCCTCCAGGATTTTATAATTACCATGGGGGAAAGAAAAAATAAATGATGCTAAGTTTGCTGAATGCAAATTTTTCAAAACTTCACAGGTAAACGTTGCCAGAAAAACATTTTTTTTCCCAAAATGGCTCTTACCACTGCTCCAATGAACGAATTAGCTAAAGACTTGCTGTCAGATATGAAATTATGCTCTTCTCACACCACCTTTCTCTCTGTGATTAAAATTTATAATCATTGTATCTTAATTTAGTTTTTATTACCTACTCTCTAGAAGGTATATTTAAGCTGATGTGAATTTTCTTTCCCTACCCCATTTCCCTCTTTAGATCTTTAAACTGTTTTCATTTACTGAAACAAGTTTAAAAGTCTAACACATGAGGGAAGATTAAGGGAATGTAATAGAGTCATCATCCGATCACAGCCCAACACTCATTTATTGAGTGCTCACTAAGTACCAAGCATGGTTTTAAGTACTTGGCATCCTTTCCTTCATTTCTCATATCTGTCTCTGAGCCAGGGATGATGAGATGCCCATTTTGCTGGTGGGGAAATAGACCTGGAAAGGTTGTACATTTTCCTAATATCACTGGCCTGAATGTAATGACCTATTATAAGAATGAAATTCTGTCTGGCTTCACATCCTGAGAGCCTAATTGTCAGCCTTTATGGTCTCATGTGTCCCATGGCGAAGGGAGAGACAACTCACTTGGGCTCGGTCCTGCCTTCTCCGTGGGACTGAACAGCTCTATGGGGTCCTGTTTGTCCTCTAGGTAAAACTTCGTTTGTCCTGAACCACCCTCAATAGCCTTGCTTTCCTAAATACCGAGAGCCCTCCACATCCATGTTCTCTCCAGATTACTTCATCCAATGTCTTAGCTTTGGATATTACCCCAGTGCTGATTATTTCCAAATTAACACCTCCAGCTGTGACTGCTCCCAAAACTTCAGATTCAGATCTCTCTCTGCTGAATTAGCACCTGCACTGGGATGTCTGAGAGACATCTGGAATTTATGTCCAGACAGGAGACTAGGTTGCTTCCTGTCCCAAATCTGATGCTTCCCTTCATGTCCAGTCTTAATAGAAATATCATCTCTGATCACCCAGTTGCCCAGGCCCCATGCTTAGGAGGCAGCCTAGATTCCATATTTCTCACACAGCCCACATCCCTTCGATTGGCGAAGCCTGTGAGCTTCACCTTACAATCCGTCCTAAAGTCGGTTTGCTACCACACCAGACCCCGTGTCTATGATATCTCTCTTAAAACACCACAACACCTTCCCGCTCATCTCCCTAGTTCCATTACTGTTTCTTTACCAAGCCTGTTTTCCAAATAGGAGCCACAATGAATTTTTCAAAAGCGCCTGTCAATCACCTCATTTTCTGCTCACATTTTTACAATGGATTTTCCTCACATGCAGAACTGTCACTTGTGTCTACCAGCCCTGGGTACTTTGGGTCCTGGTTGACCTACCACTTTTTCTTCACTCACTATATCACTTTTGTGCTACTTTTCTTGATATTTATTGAACTCCTCTAACTCTTGCTGTCTTAGGGCCTCCGATTGGCTCTTCCCTCTTCCCCAGATGCTGGTGTGAGTGTTTTGTCATTTCTTTCATTTCTGAGGCATCTCTGTGACTTGGATATTCCCCGCCACGTACTCGCCGTGTCACTCTATCTTTATCCAGGTCTTCTTTGCCCCCATAGCCTTTACACAACCTAACCCTGTACCATATACTGCTTTCCGAACGTGTCTATTTGCCTTACTAGAATGGAGACTCCATTCTACTCCATGGGGGTCGAGACTTTTCCCGTTTGCTCACTCTTGTATCCTAGATGTTTTAAAGTGAGACTGGCATACAGTACATTTTCAAAATAAATATTGAACAAAAATTGTTTATTTTACTAAAATAAGCTTTTATACATACGGTCTGTATTGTGGGATTATGCTGAGCACGACAGGCTTTTCTTTAAGATTTTCAGCACTTTTTAGAAATACAGGTTGTGCCTTCTGTTAGAAAATAATGGAGAAGTATGACAAGAGAGCATGGAAGGCTGGAGCTGACCATGGCCTTAGTCTTAATTTTTAAAAAAATAAACAACACACACTTATTTCTCACAGTTCTGGAGGCTGCAAGTCTGAGATGTGAGTGTCTGCATGGTTGGGGGAGGGCTGTCTCTTGAGGTGTAGACTTATGGCTGTGTCCTCACATGGTGAAATGGACAAGCGAGCTCTCTGGGGTCTCTTTCTCTGTTTTTCTTTTTCTTTCTTTTTTTTTTTTCTTTTAAATTGAAGCATAGTTGACATACAATGTTACATTAGTTTCAGGTGTACAACATAGTGATTCAGTAACTCTATATCTTATGTTATGCTGACCACAAGTATAGCTACCATGTGTCACCAGACCACATTCTTACAACACCACTGACTGTATTATTTATGCTGCGTGTTTCATCTCAGTGACTTACTTGTTCCAAAACTGGAAGCCCATGCTTCTCACTTCCCTTCACCTGTTTTTTCCATCCCTCCATCCCCTCTGGCAACTATCCATTTGTTCTCTGTATTTATGTGTCTGTTTCTGCTTTTGTTTGCTTGGCTGTTAAGTGAAATCGGATGGCATTTGTCTTTCTCTGTCTGTCTTATTTCACTTAGCATAATACCCTAAAAGTGTTGTTGTGAATGGCAAGATCTCGTTTCTTTTTTATGGCTAAATAATATTCTACCGTATACGTATACCACACCTTCTTCATCCATTTATCCATCTGTGGACACTTAGGTTGCTTCCATATCTTGGCTGTTTTAAGTAATGCTGCAATAACCATAGGGGTGCATGTATCCTTTGGAATTGGTGTTTTGTGGTCTTTGGGTTAATACCCAGTAGTGGAATTACAGGAGCATATAGTATTTCTATTTTAGAATTTTTGAAGAACCTCCACGCTGTTTTCCACAGTAGCTGCATCAATTTGCATTCCCACTAGCAGTAATGAAAGTTCCTTTTCCTCCACATTCACACCAACACTTGTTTCTTATGTTTTTGACTTAAGCCATTCTGACGGGAGCTGATATTTCATTGTGGTTTTTATTTGCATTTCCCTGATGATTAGTGATATTGAGCATCTTTTAATGTGTCTGTTAACTGTCTTTCTGTCTTCTTTGGAAAAATGTCTATTGAAGTCCTCTTTCCATTTTTAATTGTATTATTAATAATTATTGGTGTTGAGATGAATGAGTTCTTTTTATTTTTTGAATATTAACCCCTTATCAGCTATATAATTTGCAGGTATCTTCTTTCATTCAGTCGATTGCCTTCATGTTTTGTTGGTGGTTTCTTTCACTGCGCAAAACCTTTTTTTTTTTTTTTTTTTTTTTAGTGCCAATAGTTTAATTTTACTTTTCTTTCCGTTACCTAAGGAGACATAGTTAGAAAAATGTTGCTAAGGCTGGTGACAAAGAAATTACTGCCTATAGTTTCTGTTATAAGTTTTAGGATATCAGGTCTCACATTTAGGTCTTTAATCCATTTTGAGTTTCTTTTTGTGTATGGTATAACAAAGTGGTCTGATTTCATTGTTTTGCATACGGATGTCCAGTTTTCCTAGCACCATTTATTGAACAGACTGTCTTCTTCTTATTTTATGTTCTTGCCTCTTCTGTTTTAGATTGACCATATAAGCCTGGGTTTATTTCTGGGCTCTCCATTCTGTGCTCTTGATTTATGTGTCTGTTTTCATGCCAGTACCATACTGTTTCTATTATTATAGTTTTGTAGTATATCTTGAAATCTGTGATTGTGATAGCTCCAGGTTTGTTCTTTCTCAAGATTGTTTTGGCTCTTTGGGGTCTTTTGTTGTTCCATATACATTTTAGGATTATTTGTTTTAGTTTTATAAACAATACTATTGGAATTTTGATAAAGATTGCATTAAACGTGTGGATTGCTTTGGCCAGTATGGATATTTTAACAATATTATTTCTTTCAATCCATGAGCATGGAATGTCTTTCCACTTGTGTCATTTTAAATTTCTTCTGTCAACATTTTACAGTTTTCAGAGTATAGGTCTTTCACTTCCTTAGTTAAGTTTATTCCTAGGCATTTTATTCTCTTTTGGTGCACTTATAAATTGAATTGTTTCCTTCATTTCTCTTTCTGCTCTTTCATTATTCGTATATAGAAATGTAATGGATTTCTGTATATTAATTTTGGATCCTGCAACTTTACTGAATTCATTTATTGTAATAGTTTTTTGATGGATGTCATCTGCCAGTGACAGTTTTATTTCTTCTTTAGCAATTTGGATTCCTTTTAAAATTCTCTCTTTAGCTTTAATCTTTGACATTAAATTTGAGAGAGAGAGAGAGAGAGAGAGAGAGAGAGAGAGAGAGAGAAAGGGAGCATGAGCAGGGAAGGGACAGAGAGAGAGGAAGAAAGAGAGAATCCCAAGCAGGCTACAGAGCCCAATGTGGGGCTCAAATTCACGAACCATGAGATCATGACCTGAGTCAAATCAAGAGTAGGATGATGCTTGGGGCACCTGGGTGGCTCAGTCGGTTGGGCGTCCGACTTCAGCTCAGGTCATGATCTCACGGTTTGTGAGTTCAAGCCCCGCGTCGGGCTCTGTGCTGACAGCTCAGAGCCTGGAGCCTGTTTCCGATTCTGTGTCTCCCTCTCTCTGTCTCTGCCCCTCCCCTGTTCATGCTTTGTCTCTCAAAAACAAACAAACATTAGAAAATTTTAAAAAAAGAGTAGGATGATGCTTCGTCAACTGAGCCACCCAGGCACCCCGCATTTTAATTATTGTGTGTCATAGTGTGGACCTACTTGGGCTCATCTTTGGAACTCTGTGATTCCTGAACCTGCGTGTCTATTCCCTTCCCCAGGTTAGTGAAGCTTTCGGCTATTATCTTACTTGGTGTTTTCCAAAAGATCTCTTTTTTCTTTAATGTTTATTTATTTTTGAGAGAGAGAGAGAGAAAGAGAGAGAGAGAGAGAATCCAAAGTGGGATCTGCCCTGACAGCAGAGAGCCCCATGCAGGGCTCCAGCTCATAAGCCATGAGATCATGACCTGAGCTGAAGTTGGATGCATAACTGAGTGAGCCACCCATGTACCCCAGGATATCTTTTTTGTAAAGATTTTATTTTTAAGTAATCTCTAAACATGGGGTTCAAACTCATGACCCCCAAATCAAAAATCTCATGCTCTACCAATTGAGCCAGCCAGGCATCCCTGTCCAAAAGATCTCTTAACCTATCATTTTTTAAAATTCTTTTCTTTTTCCTATTCAGCTTGAGTCCTTTTCATTGCCCTGTCTTCCAGATTGCTGCTGTTTTTCTGCATCCTCAAATCTATTGTTAATTGCCTCTAGTGTCTTTGTCATTTTAGTTATGTCTTCAACTCTGATTTTTTAAAAAATATTTTCTCTCTTTTTTGAAGTTGTCTCTAAGTTCATCCTTGCTTCTCTCCAGTGCAGCAAGCATCTTTATGACCATTACTTTTTTTTTTCAATTTTATTTTTTGAAAAAAATTTTAATGTCTATTTATTTTTGAGAGAGAAAGAGACAGAGCACAAGCAGGGGAGGGGCAGAGAGAGAGAGGGAGACAGAATCCTTAGCAGGCTGCAGACTCTGAGCTGTCAGCACAGAGCCTGATGCGGGGTTTGAACCCACAAACCATGAGATCATGGCCTAAGCCGGAGTCGGAAGTTTAACCAACTGAGCCACCCAGGCACCCATATGACCATTACTTTGAATTGTTTATCGGGTATATTGGTTATCTCCATTTCATTTAATTCTTTTTCTGAGGTTTTTTCCTGTTTTCCAATATGTTTGGAGCATATTCCTCTGTCTCTTCATTTTGTTCAACTGCGTTTATTTCTATAAATTAGGCAGAATGGCTACATCTCCTAAACTGAAGAAGTGGTATTGCATTGGGTGTCCCCTATGTAGACAGTGTCTGCCTGGGGATTTGGGCTGGTTGATGGCAACAGTAGCTGGTGTGGGCTGGTGGTCCTGGGGCTTCCCTGGTGGGATGGCTGGAGCTGCAGTGGACCCTGGCTGGGGTGGTCTTGGGATCTCTGCATGTAGGGTACCCTGGAAGGACAGCTGAAGCTAAAGTAAGTGCAAGCTGGGGGTCCTGGGGTGCTCCACATAGACACCCAACAAGACAGCTGAAACTGACGTGGGTGCATGTTGTGGTGTCCTGGAATGTTCCGTGCAGGCAGCCTGGCAGGGTTGTTGGAATTGAGGCCAGCTTAGCCCAGAGGGTCCTGGGGCACTCCCCTAGGAGGCGCTCTAGTGGGGCAGCTGGAGCCAGAGCAGCATCCAGGCTGGGGTGCCCAGGAGCACTTCATACGGGGGGTAACCTGGCAGTTGCTGAATCCCAGGTGGGTATGTGCCAGGGGATCCCAGGTACACCACACAGGGGCCACTCTGGTAGGGCAGCTGGAGCCAAAGTGGTGTGGGCCTGAAGTGTCTCTGTGTGCTTTGCACCTGTGTCCCCTTGGTGAGATGGTTGGAGCTGCAGGAGGCACATTATAACAATTTTAAAAAGTACCACTGATACACACAACATCCTGGATGATGCTCACAGACATATTATGGAGGGGAAGAAGGCCAGCTACAAAAGATTTTATATTGTATGGTTCCATTTGTGTAAAGTCAAGAAGAGGTAACCATCTAAAAGTGAAAGAGGTTAGTTTAATAGCTATTTTCTCAGCAGATCTGAGTGGGGGTTATATGTAAGCAGAGATATATAAAAAGTCTTCTAGGATACACTCAGCATTGCTCGCTTCACGTGAATAATTTCTTCACAGGAAGAAGAAAAGCCTGTCTGGGCTAATGTAAAACTACATTTCCAACTCCCTGTCTTACCCAGGACTGATGGTGGAGGGAGGAGGAGGAATTTTCCTCTCTCTTTGTTTTTCCTTCCCACCCACTCACTAGTTGTGCTCCAAGGTTAGGCACTGGCACTAAGCAGAGGAGGATTTGCACAAAAGGCAAAGTGTCTCTGCCCTGGCACTTGTGTGACAGATGTCCAAATTCTGCCCCTTTTATCCCTGGGATATGTAGAGGATGAAAAATTTTCCTCTTCCTCCTAAATTCAGTGGGTAGGACCCTGCCAATTAAACCAGCCAGAGACAGTTACAGGAGAAAAGGAAACCATTTATGCAGGCAGCACCAATACACCCAGGAGAAACTCAGGGATGAGTAACCCCAAAAGATTGTTAGAACTTGGGGTTTATATACTTAACTTAGTAGGTGATGGGAAAACAAATGTGATAATGTTTGTCTATACAGGTATAAGTGGTCTTTCCAGCTCCTCTGGGCCATAAAAATCCCTGGAGAAGGGATTTGGAGTAGGTTTTATTTATGTACTCCCTTCTGGGGTGTATATGCCCTGAAGAGGAATTAATGGCACCCCTGTTTCCCAGAAACATTACCTCCTTTAAACAAGGTAATGGATGCTCAAAAGAAAGCTTTTATTAATTTTTTTTGCATCTGTCTTCAGTTTAAAATAATCTTTATCCCAAAGTGCATATTTTTGCGGAGGCATAGTCTCTTCTTTGCCTGTATCCTACTTCCGCAGGCACCTCCCACTGCAAAGGTTGTTTGCAGGAGCAGTGCGCCCCCTGGTGGAATGCTGGAGTCACCTCACCCCTTCAGGTCCCTCCTTTGGCATTGGGGTCTGTTAAGGTGATTATAGTTCTGCTTTCTCCCACCAACTCTTCCCACGCGAAAATCCCACTTCTTTTGTCTTTCTAAATTCTAGAATTACAGATAGCTTCTATTATGTCCTTCTCTCTTTGCTCGGCAACTCAAACCGCTTCAGCCAGCTTCTCACAGAGGTGGCGTTGGCAAGAGTCAGCTCTGGTTGCTGTCTCATCGGAATCCTGGTGTCTTGTCAAGCTCTTCAAGCTGGCCTTTGAGTGCTGCTTTAACTTGACTTGTCGGGGTTGAGGCGGCTCAGGAAACGGGAAGGAGCACAATGTTCTGACAATTGTCTTCAAGGAAAACCTTGCCAGTCGCCTCTCCCCAGTGTCTGGCTTTCTCTTTACAAATACTCCTGTTTGGAGGTACACAATGGGCTACCGTTTGCAGAGGCAGCTTGGGGACCGCCTATTGGGAAAGCCTGGTAGATGGATTTTCCTATTCACCTGTCACCCGTTGTCCTTCCTGTTGACTCTCAGGAAAGTATGAGACCTTTGGGGAAAATGAATTTAATATAATGTTTTTTACTTTTTTGTAAGCATAACTACTTCCCTCCCCCACGTTATCCTCTCATGGGGAACAGAGACTGGAATGTATTTCTTTGTATCCAAAGTGCCTATAGCTCACCTAACCAGGTTTTCTGGGGAAACGGGCATGAGAGTTATATTTGTTTAGGAGCAACACACAAGTTGCTAATAAGTCATAGATTTATTATAATTTAAACATTCATAAAAGTGCAATCTCAGTGCCTTTGCATCTGTCAGAATAAGCTACGTTATCCCATGATAGCAAATAAAAATCTCAGTGACTTAAACACAAAAGTTCTCTTTCTCCAATTCCTGCTACATTTCCATTGTAGATTTGCAATGGTTGTTTGCTTATTTGTTTGTTTTCACTTCATAGTAACTCTGGGCTCCAGGCTGATGGAGGGTCCGTCTCTACCTGTTTCCATGATTATAGACTAGGAGAAAAGGAAAAAAAATGTGAATCACATACTGATTTTTTCCATTGTGCTCAGAAGATACGTGTTAATTTCCCTCACATTTCATTGACCAAGGTGCAGCCAGATGGCAAGGAGAGGAAGTCTAGTCCTTTCCTAGAAAAAGGGCAATGAATATTTGTCAACAACACTTCAACCAGCATACAATCATATTTCACAAATCAGAATCAACCACTATTCATAGGTACTATATTTGCCCCCCAGTGTTTTTTCTTTTGTTTGTAAACTGGTAATTGTATTTAATATTTGTGGGTTGCCATATTCCAGTCACTGTTCTAAACATTTAAATATACAAATTAATTGAATCCTCACAATAAGCCTGTGAGGTTAGTGCCAATATCATCAGAAGTTTAAAATGAGGAAATAGAAGCTCAGAGTAGTTAGGTAACTTGACCAAAATCACACAGCTAAAGGGAGAGGGATTCAAGCAAGTCTGGTTGCAGAGACTAAAACTTTAGTCATTATTTAGCCGTCCATCTGAAACATATTACATTGTAGTAGGATTCTCACACAGAGAGTCGTGACCCTGAGGATTTTCTTTCCAGGAAGCAACTTTATTCCTGCCGACACTGCTCAGTTGGATTCATACCCAAAGAACTGAGCCCCGAACTCCACGTGGCAGTTTTTTAAATATATTTTTTACTTCTCTGTCTCCCATATATGGTAATACACAGACATGCGGTCTTATTAAGTGATTTCATGTTACAGGGTCATGAGGGATGTTGTCACGTATGCGTGTAGCCAGGTTGCCTTGAAGTTTTTCTTTTTTTTCCTTAGGGAAGGGACCCTACCATATTCTCCCCTTTGATGCTGGGACCCCTCTATTTAGGGTCAAAGAGCATCATCTTGATTTAGAGGTTTATATAGGCTGTCCTTCCACATATTTAGCATAGTCCACCTGGGGCCTGCCATTTGATAGGTGCATTGACATTGTCCCAGGCCTCTCGAAGATGAGACAAATTAGATAAGGGGTGGGTATCTGGCTCAAGGTGATCTGTCATTGGGGTTTTCGGGCAGTTGAGTTATAAAATCTTTGGCCTAGGCACGTTAAGTTTTTAACAGAGATGACGATGAACTTTTTCCCTACTAGGCAAGACAGTTTTTCCCAATAATTGAGCTTTTGAGAAGCCAAACCCCGGTAGTAGGACTGGGGTATTTCGTTTTACTCTAAGGTTTGTGGGGATCTCATTTTTTAGTCACTTATGGCCATTGTTTTCCAATGTTGGTACCAACGAAGTATCCTATCCCCAAAAGGAAGGTGAGTGCTAACAGAAACCTCTCACCACATTTCCAGCCGGCTGGGACGGCCTTGGCGGATCCTACGGCAAAGAGTAGAGCAAGAATCAGAATAATAGTGAGACAGTGACATCACAGTGACAGTGCATCACAGTAAGGAAACATATAAAAATAAGGATAGTCTTTTGTTTCATCAGACCATCGATTCCTCAAGCTTCTGCCGTGCATAGGTTTAGTCAGCTTCCTGAGTGACTAAAGCAGGGCTGCAGTCTCCCGGAGCCTCTGGAGTTGCAGATTGCTTCTTCCATATGTCGGCTTGCATAGCATTGATGGATCAGGAATGCACTCCCACTTTCGAGATGCCGGCTCTACTCTGCTGTAGTGAATCCAGGGACCCACTTTGGCTACCTTTAGTGCAGTGGGGGTGGACAAAATGACAGTGACGGGCCCTTCCAGAAGAGCTTTAGAGGTTGGACATTTCATTCCTTTATCCATATTGCATCTCCTGGTTTAAAGGGGTGAGTGTCTGTGGTCAGATTCACATGTAATCGCTCCCTGACCCAGGAGTGTAAGGTGGTTAGGGTAGAGCCAAGGGCCCTCATCTGTTGTCTTAGGATTATATTGCCTATCTCATTTTTTTTTTTTAATTTTTTTTTAATTTTTTTTTAACGTTTATTTATTTTTGAGACAGAGAGAGACACAGCATGAATGGGGGAGGGGCAGAGAGAGAGGGAGACACAGAATCGGAAGCAGGCTCCAGGCTCTGAGCCGTCAGCACAGAGCCCGACGCGGGGCTCGAACTCGCAGACCGCGAGATCGTGACCTGAGCTGAAGTCGGAGCTTAACCGACTGAGCCACCCAGGCGCCCCTTGCCTATCTCATTTAGATCTCCCCCCCCCCCAGGCCTTGATAATGGGGGGGGAGGGCAACCATAAAGGATTTCATAAGGGGAGAACCCCATCTGCTTCTGTGGTGGTCTCCCTCCCTGAAGGTCCTTTATCTCTCCATGCCTCGTGTTAACCTTTTCCCTATTTATATCTCCCCTGGAACAGGGCCTGTGTCTGCTGTTAGGGAACAGGGACAATGACCGTTCTGGCTTCTTCAGGCTGATAAGGGATGGTGTGGGGGTACAGCAGTTAGAGTCTACCCCAGTGTCGGTGCCATGGCACAGTATGGTTTTACAGAAAGGCTGGCAGGCATGAGGCGGAGTAAACATTAGCAGACACAAAGAGAAAAACACGAGGTAAAGATTCTACTGACCAACAAGATGGCATCTTAAGATAATGTCTACAGTTTCCAAACCTGTCAAACAGTCTAGTTTACATGTGTTTGTAAACAACACATGTCAGGGGATTGCTCATAACCCAGGTGATGGAGGAGCAGGAGCAGTAAGTAATCAATGGTGGTTCTATTTCCAAGAGTTGGTCCTAATTTAATTAAAAATGTTAATAAAGTCTCTGCTGCTTGTGAGGTGTTATTTAGATTTTTCTGAGTAGAAACAGACAGTCTGCTTTATTTTGAGGTGTAAAACTTTTCCAAGAGCCAGGAGTTCTACCAGAGAAAGAATCAAGGCAGCCATTTACCATTATTAATTTGTAAATTTTTAGGTAAGCCAAATCTGGGTATTATGTTATAAAGCAGAATTTTTATTACTTTTTGTGCCTTTTCTGTCTTGTAGGCGGAGGCCTTTACTCACTTAGTAAAAGTATTAACCCATACCAACAGATGTTGGAATCTCTTTGACCTTGGCATATGAGTGAAACCTAGCTGTCAGTCTTTTCTGGAGAGCCTCCAGTTTGTTGATTGCCTGGGAAAGCAAGTTTGAGGTTGAAAGGATTGTTTCCAGCACATACTTCACAGGCTGATACTACTTGCAAAACTGTCCTTGGCAAATTTTTTTTCTAGTAAACATCCTTTGGGCCATTTGATAAGGTTTGTCCTCCCCTAAATGAAAGGCCTGATGCTGTGTTTTAATGGTCTTTTAGCTCTGTGAGCTTGGTAATAGTAATTGTCCCGCTCTGTTTGTAACCATTTCAAGGGCTGGAGACAGTGTCTAGGAGGCAGACCCCAGTTTATTTATTTTGTGGGGGCAGGGGAGTAGGTGGGATTGAGTCTCCTTTAATAATTGATAGAGCAGGCAAACTATTTTCCTGAACCCTGGTATCTACAGCCCACAATATCCAGTAATTTTCAAAAACTCACATAATTGCTTATCAGTCCTGGAGTTAGTAGCACCATAGTCTCTAATTTAGTTATAATGTCCCTTTCTAGCAAGGGAGTAAGGCTCTCTGGCATTATCAGGAAAGAATGAGAAAAAATTAGGTTTTCCCATGTACATCCTTGTGGCTGAGAGAAAAATTTAGTTAGAAGTTTTTGGAAGATGCCTCTAATTGTCATGCTGCGTTTAGATAGTTGGCCTGGAGTGGAAAGGAGAACAGAAAAGGTAGTTCTGGTGTTAAGAAGGAAATCAACCAGTTTTCCTTCCATATTTAGAGTTACCTGAGGCTCTGGGTTTCTGATAGGCCGTTGGTTTAGGGGAGCCACCATGAAGAGCCCCAGGCCCTGGTAGTCCCTTCCAGGGACACTGGTTACCTGAGCCCTCAGGGACAGAGGTCCCTGAGGGCATTCAGATCTCCAGTGATTGTCTCCACATCAGGGGCATGGCTTATGGGGTTTTCATTTTGGTTGTCCCCTCGGAGGATGTTCTCATTTTAGTGCTTTCAACAGCCATATAAATGGCACTTGGTGCCAGGACCTGGTGAAGTCCAGTCTGACATAGTACGTAAGGCCACAACCATAAGGCCTCAGATTCTTTTTTTTTTAAGCCTCCTTTTGTTTTTATTTTTATTTTTTCTCTTATTTTCCTCTTGATCTTGGTTGTAATATACCCAATTGGCAGCTCGTAATGTTACAGAACCAGGCTGGTACGCTGGCGGAAAAACAAAGCGGCACTCGGAGATCTTGGTGGATTGGAGGTTTATTTAACACTGGCGGGCTCGCAAAACATAAGAGACTCTTAAAAACTGAGAACAAACTGAGGGTTGATGGGGGGTGGGAGGGAAGGGAGGTTGGGTGATGGGTATTGAGGAGGGCACCTGTTGGGATGAGCACTGGGTGTTGTATGGAAACCAATTTGACAATAAATTTCATATTTAAAAAATAAATAAATGAAAAAAAAAAAAACCCAAAACACTGGCGGGCTCAGAGGAGACCGTTTCTCCAAAGATCTGAGCGCCGAATGCAAGTGGGGAGGGTCATTTATTGTCATCAGCTTCCATATCTGTGAGGGTTTTCACACACACAGCAAACAAAGGAAGAAGAACCCGGAGGAGGGGTCTCTAAGCTAGAGACCAGAGCTTGATTTAGCCCCAACCACCATTTTTGGTGCAGTACTTTATTCACTTCTCCAACAGTAAGAGCTCCTCCAGGGTCCCCTTAAGCCCAACAGCCAATTTTTGCATTTTCTCTGAATATCTAGTGCTGATTGACTGACAAATTTGCCCTTTAAAATAATGTCAGCCTTAGGGGTGTCAGGGGAGATAGCCATATATTTAATGAGAGCCTCTCTCAACCTCTCCAGGAAGGCCATCAGGCTCTCATTTTGTGTTTGTAAAATAGTGGCTAATTTAGCATAATTTAAGGGCAAAATCTTAGATTTTCTTAATTTTTTAAAAAAACATCTGTGTCAGTAAGAGTCTGATTTGACAAAAGCATTACATCTTTCCAGGTCAAATAAAAAACATATGTAATATTCTGAAAAGCCTTCATATGTTTATATGATCAGAAAATTTACCTAGATCTCCTTTTATCTGTCTTAAACCTTGTAATATAAAGGTTTTTTTTTTTCTTTCTTTCTTTTTTTCTGACATTCTAGCTTCTTGTAAGGGAAACATGCCAGTTACATTATGGGGAGGGCCTGGACAAGGTGGGTAGCAGAGAGCAGAATTGTATTTTTTTTATATAGTTTAAGGACCCAAGGAGGAGGAGGTTGAGGGGGGAGACTTCCTTTCCTCCTTCTCTGCGTCTGTTTTGGGTACAGGTAAGGGGCCCTTAATTGTTTCCCCTCCTGATTGCTGGACTTTAGAAAGGGTTGCCGTTAAGTTAGTATCCACCTTACATTGTTTACATATATCTTGATTTTTTTTCCTTAAGGCCCCAAAACAGTGAACATAGGGGAATTCTCCCCATTTTTCTTCACATTTGCAAAACAAGTCCACTTGTAGGATAGTATTGTCACTGATATTTCCCTCTGAGGTCCAGGTTCCCTCCTCCAATTTGTACTGGGGCCAAGCCTTGATGCAAAAGAAAATGAATCGTAATGCATTCCAAAGGAGCAATCGCCTTGGTCGGGGAATTATTCACCTATAGAAAAAAGGAAGAAAGTTGTCCCTTATCTCAATTTCCTATAGCTGGCCAGGAGAAACCTCATCACCTGGCTCAGAATTTTTGCTGGCTATGCTACTGGCAGCCAAAAGCCCTGTCAGTCTTGTGAGGTGCTGGGAGTAGTCATTCTTACCCAGGCTTGACCCTACCTCTGAGAGCTGACCTGGTCTTTCCTGTTTTTTCTTACCCCTCCATTTCCCACCTGCAGGACCTTGGGGGTATGGACTGTGACCAAGCAAGACTTTCCTGGTTGTCGTGGGATACTCATTTTATCTTGGCCCAATGATAACTTACATATTGATCACTGGCCTTTGAGCGAGCAGATTAAAGGGCCAAAGTTATGGCCTATTCCCCTGCATTTTTCCACAATGCCCACGAAAATATGTTTCAACCATGTGGATATCCATTTTTGGCATACAGTGGGCTATGCTTAGTAAAATGGCTCCCAAGTATCTTAGTAAAAGCCCTTCGTGTATCATCCCTCCCTCAAATGGCAGAGGCATCCATTCATCTGCTGAACAGGAACAACACAAATGTGAAGGATTTGGAGGCTGGCACCAAGGGTATTGCCATCCTTTTTTCAGTCTTTGGATCAAAGCAGGAGGAATTTTAATCTTAACCCAGTGTACTTTTAAAATCCATTTATTTTAACCTTAGTCCGTCTTGACCACATATAAAATTTCTTTTTAAAGATTTTCCTTCATGAATCTTCTACAACTTTTCTTTGCATTTAGATTTTTTCCCAAGCCATTTCTCTCCAAATAACCAGTCTCATTTAGGACAAAATCACTTTCTTTTACCGCCAACAAAAATATATATTTCCATTTTTTATATCTTTCTTTCATATCTCCTACTTTTCTACATACAGAGTTGTTTTTCTTATTTTTATCAGTTTTAACTACATTTAGCAGAATTTTAACTCTTAGAAAGCTTAGTCTCCAGTGAAAATTAAGTAGTAACCAATTGTGAACTCTATGTTACATTAGAATTTTTTTTGTTGTTGGCAAAGTTATGAATCCATTAAGCACAAAGCATGTTTTCGCACAGATCCAAATATCCTTAGGGTTTTTTGTTTTGTTTTGTTTTTGTTTTTGTTTTTGTTTTTGTTTTGCAACAAGCCAGAAGCACAAAACTACATCTAGTAATTAGTGCTTTTATTAGCCTCTTATCTCGTTAGATATCCAATGAATTCAATCTCAATTTATCATGCAAGCAAAACTTTAACATTTTAGGTTACCAAAGACTTTGAAAGTTATCTTAACAATTACCCATGAAAACTGAGACAAAGTTAACTGTCACTTTAAGTTATCCCTTTGTTGGGGCGCCTGGATGGCGCAGTCGGTTAAGCGTCCGACTTCAGCCAGGTCACGATCTCGCGCTCTGTGAGTTCAAGCCCCGCGTCAGGCTCTGGGCTGATGGCTCAGAGCCTGGAGCCTGTTTCCGATTCTGTGTCTCCCTCTCTCTCTGACCCTCCCCCGTTCATGCTCTCTCTCTGTCCCAAAAATAAATAAACGTTGAAAAAAAAAAATTTAAGTTATCCTTTTGTTAACAAATTGGAACAGAGGTAACATGAGCTTATTTGACCTCCAGCAAATCTAGGTAGAATAAAAGCTTGTTTTTTTTTTTAATATTTTTTTTTAATGTTGATAAACATTAGACAAACCAACAAACTTAAATTAGCTTAAATACTGAATATGTTTTATTTGGGTCCACATAAGACAATTTGTTCCCATGGTTACTTTTTACCTGGAAAGTTGGTGGGGAAATCAGAAGTCAGTGGTCTTCACTCCTTGACATCTAAGGTGGGAGGACCTGATGGTGTCTGAGGCATTGAGGAGTCAGTTGTGTGGGCCGCCCTCCCCCCCAAGCTGGTGCAGACACAGGAGTGGGGGAAGGGAAGGCAGAAGACACGAGGTGCCAGAGGAAGGCAGAGAAAGAGAATTCCCAGTTTTAAATCTTGTCAGCTCAGAGGAGCAGACTCCAGGTTTCTTTTGTTTTGTTTTGTTCTCCACTAGTGGAATTAGGCAGTTCATGTCTGTCTGGAGAAGACAGTGAATTTCCCTGAAACAAAGGGAGTTTTGGCAGCTGCTTGGGAATATTCCTTAAAATCCCCGTCCTGAGGTAGAATAACCAGAGACAGTTGGCTCTAATTATCATAGTCATTGACCCAGGAAATGAACATGAGACAAGTCACAGGGCGACTCCAACCTGCTACCCGGTGCCCAGGGCCCAGCGCCTTAGAGTTGCAGCTTCGTTCCTCGTCCCCTGTGGAACCACTAGTGTAACTCTGGGAGGTGATCCCTTCTGCCTCTTATGGGCAGGTCTGCCGAAAGGAACATGGGTTCTTACCAGTCTGATGGGCACTCCCTGGGCCGGTTCCTGGACCTCACGGGTTCCGTTGGCAGACATGGAGTCCTCACCGGGGTGTGCTGGTAAGGCTAGTCTTCTGCAGATCAAGGGGTCTGCTGGTGCTAGGAGAGGCTGCTGGTGCTAGGAGAGGCCGTCTCTCCTGGTGCCCCCAGGTTCCTATCCCCAGTGGCAAAGGAGGTGGAAATGCACTGTTTCCGAATCCTGGATGCAAGCCCCCAAGTAATGTAGCAGGATTCTCGCCCAGAGAGCCGTGACATCAAGGCTTTTCTTTCCAGGAAGCAACTTTATTCCTGCTGGCACCACTCAGTTGGGTTTGTACCGGAAGAACTGAGCCCCAAGCACCATGTGCATAGTTGTTAATATATTTTTTACTTATTTGTCTCCTATATATGGTAACACACAAACATGCAGTCTGATTAAGTGGTCTCATGTTACAAGGTCATGAGGGATGTTGTCACGTATGTGTATAGCCAGGTTGTCTTGAGGTTTTGTGTTTTTTTTTCCCTTAGGAGCTCCTACCACAATATAATTTACTGTATATAATTCTATATAGTATATATGTGAACAGATATATAGATATAAATACCTTGTGATGTATTTATTCCATTTTTAATTTAGAATATTATAAAATGTTGCAAAAACCTTTTCTAGATTTCTGTCTTTATCTTGACCCCACTTTGTCTGAGTATGATGAACTTGGTGCATGTACTTCTAATATTATTCTGCACATTTTTATAGTAAAGGTATCCATTAAAATGAGATATTGTTTTGTGCCTTATATTTTAAATGATAACATAAATGACAATACTTTTGCCACTTGCCCCTTTTATTTAGCATCATATTTTTAAACTATATCCTTATTGATACATACAGACTTGGCTCATTCCTTTTAAGTTCAGTTGACTATTTTCTAGTTAACACCTCATAGTTATCAGGTCATATATTTGTTTTCTCAAGGGTCAAATGTGTTCTGCTTTGTTTAATTTTGCCTTGTTTTGCTTTAATTTTTTTTTCTCTAAAAAAATTAGGGAGTTTCAAAAACACCAATAAAAATGTGTTCTGTGGCTTTTTTTCAGTTTTGTCAATGATGGGGCCAGGGGGAGAGCCTTTTAGTCAGGAGCAGAAAGAATCAGGTTAATTCACAAAGTTCACTGCGTTATTATTCACTTTAACCCTGAGAAGAAAAGATCAAAAGCTCCACACATCACTACAAGTCCAGTAATTTGGAAGACACCTCATACGTGATGCCCAAATATGTCCCATACATGACATCACAACCACTAACACATATATTTGTAAGTCAGAAGATTATCTTCTGGATGATCTGTATGCTACAAATGCCTTTTATTCTATGGACAACAGTTTCAAGGGTTGAGAAGTACAATGCTTTCTTCAACAAAAGTTTAAGTATAAAATAATCATTGATCCTTGATACAAAATATTCCTGTTAGAAAATATATGATCAAATGAAATTTCAAAGGTGCAGGCCAAAATATGATCTTTTAAGTCATACAAAAAAGTTGCGGGGGTGGACTATACTTTGAACTATATGTTTTCTTTTAAAATAATAGTTTTTTTTTTCTTCTTTGGGCAAAAATATTTAGTTTCTTGAAATGTATTTATATTAGACACCTTTACCTTTCCTATTTTATGACCTGATTTTAATTTGCTTAGCTCTGGCACATAGGTTGAGCAACATATTTTACAGTGAAGTCAAAACCTGACAGATTTATGGGGTGCCTGGGTGGCTCAGTCAGTTAAGTGGCCAACTTCAGCTCAGGTGATGATCTCACAGTTTGTAAGTTAGAGCCCAGCATCAGGCTCTGTGCTCACAGCGCAGAGCCTGGAAACTTCTTCGCATTCTGTGCCTCACTCTTTCTCTGCCCCTATCCCACTTGCACTTTGTATCTCTCTCTCTCAAAAGTAAACATTAAAGAAAAACAAAAAGTAAAAGTTAAGGGATTATATATACACATACCCTGATTAAAGGTACTTCTTTTATAAATGGTTATAAACTTATCTTTTTTTGTGGTTAATTGAGAAAAGCATTCTAGTTATGAACAAGATTTTGACAAGTTATAAACAGTGTCTTATCAAATCTGAGACGCTGTCAAATATACCTCCCTTCCTTCTTATAATTTCTTTTTCAGAGAAATAATATCAGGTGTATGAAAGCCTCTTAAAAAAATAAAAATAAAATAAAATAATAAAAAAATTAAAAAATAAATAAATAAAATAAAAATTAAAAAAAAAAGAAAGCCTCTTATTTTCCTCCAGTATATATAATATTGACTAGATTGAGTTATACATTCTTCATTTTTTTAGGAAAATATCCTGTTTATTAAAAAGGTTTATTTTTATTTTATTTCGTAGGAAGAATGAATTTAAATTTAATCAACTCCCCCATTTGTTTGGCCTCAATCCATATAGTTAGATTTTTTTAATCTGACATACTGATATGATGAAAATATAATAACTTAGTATTGAATTAAGTAGTGACTATTATAGATTATATTTCTTATTTGATGTGAGTTATTTGACATTTTTACAAATTTCCAGTAGATATCTTGGGGAATTTTTTGTTCATTTGTTATTATTCCTCAGTTTTAAAAAAATGTCGACAGGGAATATTGGCACTAAAATTTCATGATTTAGATTTTTCTTTATAATTACTATTTTGTATGAAAGTTTCATGGGTATTAGAAAATAATATTTATACTTTTCTTTTTGAGGGAGAGAGAAAGAGAGAGAGCCTGAGCAGAAAGGGGCAGAAGGAGAGAGAGAAAAAATCTTAAGCAGGCTCCACACCCAGTGAAGCCCAACACAGGGCCTTGATCTCATGACGACAAGGTCATGATCAGAGCTGAAATCGAGTCAGATGCTTAACCAGTTGAGCCACCCAGGAGCCCCATGTATATTTTTATAATGTTCCATGTAAAATATACATTATTGATTACATCATTCACATATACTGTGAATGTATCTATATTATCTTTTGACTTAAATTTTTTACAAACGATTGAATGATGTGTGTTAAAATCATTTCCTAAGAATGTCTTTTTGCTTTACATTGTAATATATTTACCCATAAGAAACCTTTTTATCCAGTTTAATTATTTTGACTTTAAATCTTCTTTGTCATGCATTAATACTGACTCTCATTTGTTCATTACTGATGATCACCACACCAGCTCTTCCACATCAGCTCATAAAATCAGAGGACCAAATTATTGCTTTATGATGAAATGTCAAACTAAACACTTGCATGGATGTGAGTGGCTGCTTTTCTCACTACAAGCAAAGCTACACTATTATGATGAGAAGTTTGATTGTGAGAAAGGAATCAAGTAAGTGTAGTTAACTAACATGACCAGACACCTGATGGTATTAAGAGGGGCAATACACTGGCCTTTGTATTGAATGACTCAAAAATGGAGAATCTTTATAGGTTATAGGCTACACTTCTCTTTCTTTTATTAAAATACCTTTGTATTTAATTTTGTTTTATCATGTCAGAAGTTTGAGTTTATAAATAACATACTATAAGTTTCTGACCCAATAAAAGATAAGTTCTCATGGAGTGAGAATTTGCATATGTCTGAGGACTCACCTCTCGAAGTAGAAGGCTGGTTTCTAGCTTTCATTGGCCATAAAATATGGCAGACCTCAATGCCTTCTCTGACTGGGGCCACTCACATTCTTCTTTTTTAATACAGGCTTTTAATATATTTTGGTAATTATTATTTTTAATTATTACAAAAAAGTTTGCAGCTACACAGAGTAAAAGTTTCTTACTTTGAATGATACAATATCTTCATGTTTATGGTTATGACACAGTTTCTATCAGATTATTTTCAGTGTCTATTCAAAATTTGGGTCTCTGAAGAAAAGAGAATGAAAACATTTAGATTATAGTATTATGATGACAGATAAAATGTCCATTTGTGTGTGTGTGTGTGTGTGTGTGTGTGTGTGTGTGTGTGTGTGTAATTAGTAAAGTATGAGACTTGGTTGGAGAAAGCATTGTGACATCATACTGAAGCTGTCCTATCCATGTTGGTTGTTAGAAACCAATTAGCTGGAATAGTGTTCTTCTATAAGATCAAGGATGACAGTGGCTGACCTCCCACTCCAACTACATATACACAGCTCCATACTCTCAGAGAGTCCTGCATCCCACAATGGGGGCAAACTGGGAGTAAATATGTCACTTGGCATTCTGTGTACCAGCACTGGAATGCTACTCTCAGAAGAACTGGAGAGATTGATGCTTGCTTCTCATCTGCTCTTGTCCCAGAACCCAGCTTCTGCACTTTGTGGCATTAGGTTCTGCTGGTTATCTATTGGACTCTGACCTTACCCATGATGTCTTAACTGTTGCTCAGCCTTCCCATATTCTCTCACCTGTACTACATCTTGCAAGATTCTACAAAATTTCTGGTATGTGGCTGGCACTTGTCCTCTATTTTCAATGTAGTACAAATATTTCCCTGTGGATTGAAGGAGTTGGAGAGATAGTGGGAAAGAAGTCAAATGAGCAAGGCCAGTTTTCCCTGTTACAGTGAAATATGTCATTAACTTAATTTAGACTGTTTAATCAACCTTTTAGTGAATTGCTTTGTAATAGTTAAAGGCATACTGGGCTGAGACTAAGGACAAATAGACCTGTTAGGAACCTACTACATGAACTTACCCCGGCCACCTAATCAATTGGAGCTTCAGGTTTATTACCTGAAATATGAGATAAAAAGGGTTTTTTTTGGGTTTTAAAAACTTTTTTTAATGTTTATTTAATTTTGAGACAGAGACAGAGACAGAGAGACAGAGTGTGAGTGGGGGAGGGACAGAGAGAGTGGGAGGCACAGAATCCAAAGCAGACTCCAGGCTCTGAGCCATCAGCACGGAGCCAGATATGGGGCTCAAACCCACAGACTGCGAGATCATGACCTGAGCTGAAGTCGACCACTGAGCCAACTGAGGCACCCAGGTGCCCCAAAAAGGGTTTTGATCTGTAAAGTTCCTCTCACCTATCTTTCTTAATGACTCTGTGGGTTTTTGTTTTCTTTTGTTTTGTCTTGTTTTTAATGTTTATTTATTTATTTTGAGAGAGACAGTGCAAGCAGGGGAGGGGCAGAGAGAGAGGAAGAGAGAATCCCAAGCAGGCTCCATGCTGCCAGCACAGAGCCCAATGTGGGGCTCAATCCCATGAACCATAAGATCATGATCTGAGCTGAAACCAAGAGTAGGACATTTAACCAAGTGAGCCAGCCAGGTGCTGCACTGACTCTGTTTTTTAACTGAAGCATTTCAGTAGGACTACATTTCATTGCTATTTGACTATTATGAGTTAACCCTGACATGTGTGTAAAAGTCTATTCCTAAATAAGGAGTGTCATTCCCTCTGAATTTTGTGCAGACTGCAGTAATGACAAATAACCTCTGTGCACCCACTTTATGTATCTATCACATGGTAATTATTCCTTTATAATATTTGATACTGTAGATATTTTAAGGGCCATTTCTCCTGGCTGTTCTTGCTGAAAGATGTTATGCTCCATTACTCAACATTTAGAACTAATGACAGTTCCTCAGCTTGTTGTCAGCTAGCTCCCACTTTTATCTCCAGGACACTCATGATGGCAAAGGGCATCTTTTGAAAGATTTTAAAATCAAGAGAGGTCATGTTCATGAAGTCCTTGGTCCCTGTCAATTCTTCAGCAAAATATTTAGTCACCTGACAGCTGATAGGGAGGCAAACGCACGTTGGGAAGCTCCAAGTCACTAAGGAAGTAGCAAACAAAACTGCTGCTTGTAAAAGGGAGGTAGTACTTAATGCTTTCCTAGCAGTTTAATTTATTTCATTGCTTCATGCCATGGTAAGTCATGCAAAATTGTCAGATACAGAAAATTTTTTGGGATTGGTATATATGATGACAAAATTATATTAACTAAATTGACCAGCAAATTTTTCAAATATCTTATTACCTAATATCTAAAGAGTTTTTCTTTTCTTTTTAATTGTGGTTGGAAATACATTTGACTCTTGGAATGGATCATAGGTGTTACCTTGTACTCCATCCCAGCCAGTTCAGTGAGTCCTTCTACTATAGCCATGGCAGGTGGCCATCAGCTTTTATTAAGCATGTCTCATTATAGAGAAATATCTATTACCAGCCTAGATATTTCTGTTTTTTAACACATTTTTTAAAACTTAAGTTTACTAATTTCCCCTGGATTCTACCAGTTGGTCCTAATTTTTCACCTACACCCTCCCCCCAGTCTTATCGTCCACCTCTGTATCTGCATAAAGGAGAGGCCTCTTTCATTCAAGCATGTAGAGTCATCTGACAAGTCAGTTATGTATATGATGTGGGTGTAATTAATACCTACTATATATGATGCATCATGCCAGATGCTAGAGTAAAATAGTGATTATGGTAACAATTGTAGCTGCCCTCAGAGAATTTACTCACGAGGAGAAATGTAGACAAATGGACTTTTCATTTCAATATATGATCAGTGTTTCAAATCTCTGAATACAAGTTTTGGTAAATACCGTTGCAAAGAATATATGTTCAATCCTCCCCACACCAAAAATTAATAATTTTAACAATATATTACATTTTTGTAGTACTTAAAATATAATATTACATTGCATCTGTGTAGTACTTAATAGAATAAGAATGAAAAAATCCTCTTCATAATAATTGGGAGTGCCACCTCAATAGTACTTTAATGTGTATTGTCACCTTGGCTTCATTGTTTTTCTTCCAAATTTTTATTTAAATTCTAGTTAGTTAACTTATAATGCAATATTGGTTTCAGGAGTAGAATTTAGTGATTCATCACTTACATGTAACACCCAGTGCTCATCATAGCAAGTGCCCTCCGTAATGCCCATCATCCATTTAGCCCCTCCTCCAACCTCCTTCCTCCATCAACCCTCAGTTCTCTCTTGATAAGAGTCTCTTATGGTTTGCTTCCCTCTCTCCTTTTGTTCCCCTTCCTGTATGTTCATATGATTTATTTCCTAAATTCCACGTATGAGTGAAATAATGTGGTATCTGTCTTTCTCTGACTGACTGATTTTGCTTAGCATAATATACTCTAGTTCCATCCACATTGCTGCAAATGACAAGATTTCATTCTTTTTGATGGCCAAATAATATTCCATTGCATATACTGACCATATCTTCTTTATTAATTCATCAATAGATGGACACTTGGGTTCTTTCTATAGTTGGCTATTGTTGATAATGCTGCTGTAAACATCAGGATGCATGTATCCCTTCAAATCTGTATCTTTGTATCCTTTGGGTAAATATCTCATTGTGCAACTGCTGGATCATAGGGTAGTTCTATTTTTAGTTTTGGAAGGAACCACCGTACTGTTCTCCAGAGTGGCTGTACAAGTTTGCATTCCCACCACCAGTGCAAGAGGGTTCCCCTTTCTCTGCATCCTCACCAACACCTGTTATTTCTTGTGTTGTTAATTTTAGCCATTGTGACAGGTGTGAGGTGGTATCTCATGGTGGTTTTGATTTGCATTTCCCTGATGATGAGTGATGTTGAACATCTTTTTACGTGTTTGTTAGCCATCTAATGTCTTCTTTGGAAAAATATGTGCCTATGTCTTCTGCCCATTTCTTAACTGGATTATTTGTTTTTTTGGGTGCTGAGTTTGATAAGTTCTTTATAGATTTTGGATACTAATTCTTTATCAGATATGTCATTTGAAAATATCTTCTCACATTCCATAGGCTGCCTTATAGTTTTGTTGACTGTTTCCTTTGCTGTGTAGAAGCCTTTTGTCTTGATAAAGTCCCAATAGTTCATTTTTGCGTTTGTTTCCCTTGACTCTGGAGACATGTCTAGTAAAACATTGCTCTGGCCAAGGCCAAAGAGGTTGCTGCCTGTGTTCTCTTCTAGGATTTATATGGTTTCCTCACATTTAGATATTTCATCCATTTTGAATTTATTTTTGTGTATGGGGGTAAGGAAGTTATCCAGGAAGTGATTCATTATTTTGCATGTTACTGTACTGTTTTCCCAAGACCATTTTTGAAGAGATTGTTTTTGCCACTGAATATTTTTTCCTACTTTGTTGAAGATGAGTTGACCATACAGTTGTGGGTCCATTTCTGGGTTTTCTATTCTGTTCCATAGATCTATGTGTCTCTTTTTGTGCCAGTACCATATAGGCTTGGTGACTACAGCTTTGTAATATAGCTTAGAGTCCTTCATTTTTAAGTAAGAGAAACTGATTCATCAGCATCTCATTTAAAGTCATAGAATTAGTGAGTGGAAGACCTAGATTCAATACCCAGTTCTCCAACTCAGGTGTCTGCTGAATATTAGCCATTGGAAAAGCAGCTTTGTGTTTGCATGGGGAAGAGGTATCATGTGCTTTTGAATCAGTCTTATAAAGTGATACTAAGTAGCATAAATGGCAAGCAGGTCCAACAGAGGAATGGACATTTAGAAAGAACTTACTTGTATATGCATATTTAAAATATGAATATTTATAACAAAAATTGTTTTAATTGATGCTCAAGTAATAGTGATATGGTTGTTAGAAACGCACATTGCAATTTTAGATGTGAATAATTTGAAATATGTTTACAAGAAGCAAAGACACTTCATTAGATAGCTCTGGAAATAAGTATTGAAGGTGTCTACATTTACTATTCCAGTGGACTTCAGGCTTCACACAGTCAGATAAGCCTACTGAAAACAAATTGCAAGGGTGCCTATAAAATAAGTACCAAAAAACATCACAGGACACTTGAACTTCATAACTCTCAGAATTTTGTCTTGATTAATTCTGAGAGTGAGTAGTATCTAATAGATATTGATTGTCCTGAAAATGTTAATCAATGGCAGAAGAGTCAGAGGTGAGTCAGTTAGTCCTGGGTTATTATTCTGCACAGAACTCTATCATTCAATTTTTGCTGTTAATGAACACGTGATCAAGAAATTTAAAAAAACCCACAACTATAAAGGTATATAGACTATTTTCCTGTCATGTGGACATTTGTTTAGAACCTCAGGAATTAAAGGCATTTAAGCTTTTCTTTCTTAGATAGTCTTAACAGTAACAGAGAGAATTTGTACTTAATTGAGAAGGTTTAATCATCACTATTTCTAGTTAACTTCAATTTCACACAATTTGTAAAAAACATACATGAATACTTTAAATGACTTTCTAATTCCAAAAGTGAGAAAGAAAGTCCAGAACTGCCTTAACATTTTCATGGATATATTGATTCTTTAAAGTTCATGTTTGCAAGTACATTTCAATTTACAAGTGACTGTAAAGTAGTCATAAAAAAGCAAGTATACTATTTACCCTCAAAGCCTTATTTCAAATATGTTCCACAGAAGATAATAGTATGACACTTGAGGCAAGATAATTTTAGAGAACTTGAGAGAAGTAATATCACTTTTTGGATAAAACACGTAATTGGAAATTATAGAAAATAATACTTAGATACATAATTCATTCATTTTATGTAACTCAACAAATAATATTTAAAATCCAATTTCTTTCCTTGCAGGTCAAGAAAATGCATCTGTTTCCCTTTGCTCATCCTTTACATAATTCTGACTCTAAAACTGAGGGTAGGTGGAACTTTTTTTTTTTAATTTGATTTAACTTTACTTTTTATTTTTTAAAATTTAAATCCAAATTAGTTAGTATATAGTGAAGCAATGATTTCAGTAGATTCCCTAATGCCCCTTACCCATTTAGCCCATCCCCCCCTCCCACAACCCCTCCAGCAACCCTCAGTTTGTTCTTCATATTTATGAGTCTCTTTTGTTTTGTCTCCCTCCCTGTTTTTATATTATTTTTGTTTCCGTTCCCTTATGTTCATCTGTTTTGTCTCTTAAAGTCCTAATATGAGTGAAGTCATATGATTTTTGTCTTTCTCTGACTGACTAATTTCACTTAGCATAATACCCTCCAGTTCCATCCACGTAGTTGCAAATGGCAAGATGTCATTCTTTTTGACTGCTGAGTAATACTCCATTCTATATATATACCATATTTTCTTTATCCATCCATCCATAGATAGACATTTGGGCTCTTTCCATACTTTGGCTATTGTGGATAGTGCTGCTATAAACATGGGGGTGCATTTGTCCCTTGGAAACAGCATACCTGTATCTCTTGGATAAATACCTAGTAGTGCAATTGCTGGGTCATAGGGTAGTTCTATGTTTAGTTTTTTGAGAAACCTTCATACTGTTTTCCAGAGTGGCTGCACCAGCTTGCCTTCCCACCAACAATGCAAAAGAGATCCTCTTTCTCCACATCCTCGCAAACATCTGTTGTTGCCTGAGTTGTTAACGTTAGCCATTCTGACAGGTGTGAGGTGGTATCTCATTGTGGTTTTGATTTGTATTTCCCTGATGATGGAGTGATGTTGAGCATTTTTTCATGTGTTGGTTGGCCATCTGGATGTCTTCTTTGGAGAAGTGTCTATTCATGTCTTTTGCCCATTTCTTTGCTGGATTATTTGTTATTTGGGTGTTGAGTTTGATAAGTTCTTTGTAGATTTTGGATACTAACCCTTTATCTGATATGTCATTTGCAAATATCTTCTCCCATTCTGTCAGTTGCCTTTTAGTTTTGCTGATTGTTTCCTTCGCTGTGCAGAAGCTTTTTATTTTGATGAGGTCCCAGTAGTTCATTTTTGCTTTTGTTTCCATTGCCTCTGGAGACATGTTGAGTAAAAAATTGCTGCGGGCAAGATCAAAGGGGTTTTTGCCTGCTTTCTCCTCGAGGATTTTGATGGCTTCCTGTCTTACATTGAGGTCTTTCATCCACTTTGAGTTTATTTTTGTGTATGGTGTAAGAAAGTGGTCCAGGTTCATTCTTCTGCATGTCACTGTCCAGTTTTCCCAGCACCACTTGCTGAAGAGACTGTCTTTATTCCATTGGATATTCTTTCCTGCTTTGTCAAAGATTAGTTGCCCATATGTTTGTGGGTCCATTTCTGGGTTCTCTATTCTATTCCATTGATCTGAGTGTCTGTTCTTCGGAACTTCTTTTTTTAAGTTTATTTATTTATTTATTTATTTATTTATTTATTTATTTAGAGAGAGGGCACACAAGCAGAGGAGGGGCAGAGAGAGAGGATGAGAGAGAATCCAAAGCAGGCTCCATGCTGTCAGTGCAGAGCCCAACGGGAGCCTTGAACCCACAGACCATGAGATCATGACCTGAGATGAAATCAAGAGTTAGATGCATAACCAACTCAGCCTCCCACATGCCCCTACTTCTTTTTTTTAAGTTTTTAATTTTAATTCTAGTAAACACACAGTGTTATATTAGTTTCAGGTGTACTATATGGTGATTCAACAATTCTATACATTACTTAGGGTTCATAATGGTAAGTGTATTCTTTAATACACATCACCTATTTAACCCATTCCCTTCCCCCCACCTCACCTCTGGCAACCATCAGTGTGTTCTCTATAGTTGTCTGTTTCTTGGTTTGTCTCTCTCTCTCTCTTTCTTTCCTTTGCTCATTTGTTTTCTTTCTTAACTTACTATTAGGAGTAAAATGACATGGTATTTGTGTTTCTCTTTTTCACTTAGCAGTATACTTTCTAAATCTATCCATGTTGTTGCAAATGGCAAAATTTCATTATTTTTTATGGCTGAATAATAACTCTCTGTGTGCATGTGTGTGTGTGTGTGTGTGTGACATTTTCTTTATCAATGGACACTTGAGCTATTCCATAATTTGGCTGTTGTAATAATGCTGCAATAAACATGGAGGCGCATGTTCCCTTTGAATTGATGTTTTTGTATTTTTAGGGTAAATACCTAGTAGTGCAATTACTGGATCATAAGGTAGTTCTATTTTTAACTTTTCGGAGCCTCAATACTGTTTTCCACAGTAGCTGCTTAGCTGCTTCAGTTTGCATTCCCACCAACAGTGTTAGAGGGTACGTTTTTCTCCACTTTCTCACCAATGCTTGTTGTTTTTTGTGTTCTTGATTTTAGCCATCCTGATAGTTTAAGGTGATATCACATGGTAGTTTTTGATCTGCATTTCCCTGATGCTGAGTGATGTTGAGCATATTTTCATGTGTCTCTTAGCCATCTGGATGTCTGCTTTGGAAAAGTGTCTATTCGTGTGTTCTGCTCATTTCTTAACTGGGTTGTTTTCTGGGTGTTGAGTTGTATAAGTTCTTTATAAATTTTGGATTTTAACACTTTATTGGATATATAATTTACAAATATCTTCTCCCATTTTGTAAGTTGCCTTTTAGTTTTGCTGATTGTTTCATTTGCTGTGAAGAAGCTTTTTATTTTGATGCAATTCCAATAGTTGATTTTTGCTTTTATTTTCCTTGCCTCAGGAGACATACCTAGAAAAATGTTGCTGTAGACAGTGTCAGAGAAAATACTGCCTGTGCTCTCTTCAAGGATTTTTATGGTTTCAGGTCTCACATATGGGTCTTTAATCCATTTTGAGTTTATTTTTGTGCATGATGTAAGAACATGGTACAGTTTCATTCTTTTGCATGTTGCTCTCCAGTTTTCCCAACATTATTTGTTAAAGAGATCGTCTTTTTCCCATTGCATATTCTTTCCTGCTGTGTTGGATATTCATTAACCACATAATTGTGGATTCATTTCTGGGCTTACTATTCTGTTTCTTTGATCTATGTGTCTCTTTTTGTGCCAGTACCATGTTGTTCTGATTACTACAGTTTTGTAATATAACTTGAAATCTGGGATTGTGATACTTCCAGTTTTCCTTTTCTTTTTCAGGATCTCTTTGGCTATCCTAACACATTTTAATATAGTTTGTTCTGGTTCTGTGAAAAATGCTGTTGGTATTTTGATAGGGATTGCATTAAATCTGCAGGTTGCTTTGGGTAGTATGGACATTTTAACAATATTTGTTCTTCCAATTTGTGAGCATGGAATGCCTTTCCATTTTTTGTGTTGTCTTCAATTTGCTTTCACAATTTTTTTTTTTATAGTTTTTAGAGTACAGATTTTTCACTTATTTGGTTAACTTTATTCCTAGTTATTTATTATTTTTGCTGCAGTTGTAAATGGGATTTTTTTTTAAATTTCTTTTTCTGTTGCCTCATTATTAGTGTATATAAATGCAATGGATTTATGTACATTGATTTGTATCCTGTGACTTTACTGAATTCATTTATCAGGTCTGGTAGTTTTTTGGTGGCATCATTAGGGTTTTCTATACATAGTATCATGTCATCTGCAAATAGTGAAAACTTTATTTCTTCCTTATCAATTTGGATGCATTTTATTTCCTTTTTAAAACATTTTTTAAAGTTTAGTTACTTATTTTGGGAGAGGAAAGAGAGAGATAACAGGGGAGAGGCAGAAAGAGAGGGAGAGAGAATCCCAAGCAGGTTCTGCACTGGCAGTGGTGCTCAATCCCAGGACCCAGAAATCATGACCTGAGCCAAAATTAAGAGTTGGAGGCTTAACCGACTGAGCCACCCAGACACCCCAACCTTTTATTTTTTTGTTGTCTCATTGCTGTGGCTAGGACTTCCAGTACTGTGTAGAATGAAAGTGATAAGAGTGGAGACCTTTTTCTTGTTCCTGACCTTAGGGAAAATCTCTCACTTTTTTCCCACTAAGTATGATGTTCACTGTGGGTTTCTCATATGTAGCCTTTATTATGTTGAGGTATGTTCCCTCTAAACCTATTTTGGTGAGAGTTTTTATCATGAATGGTGTTGTACTTTGTCAAATGCTTTTTCTTCAGCTATTGAAATGATCATATGGTTTTTATCCTTTCTCTTATCGATGTGATGTACCACATGGATTGATTTTTAAAATTTTTTAAATATTTATTTATTTTTGAGAGAGAGAGAGCAAGAGAGAGAGTGTGTGAGTGAGTGGGGGAGGGGCAGAGAGAGAGGGAGTCACAGAAATCGAAGCAGGCTCCAGGCTCTGAGCTGTCAGCACAGAGCCCGATGTGGGATTCAAACTCATGAACCGTGAGATCATGACCTGAGCCGAAGTCAGATACTTAACCAACTGAGCCACCCAGGTGCCCCATCACATGGATTGATTTGTGAACATTGAATCATACTTGCATCCCAGGAATAAATCCCACTTGATCATGGTGAATGATTTTTTAAAATGTCTTGTTGGATTCAGTCTGCTAGTATTTTATCAGTGTAATGCTAGCCTCAGAATGAATTTGAAAGTTTTCTTTCCTCGTGTATTTATTTTTTTAATTTTTTAATGTTTATTTATTTTTGAGAGAGAGAGAGAGACAGAGTGTGAGCAGGGGAGGGAGGGGCAGAGAGAGAGAGAGAGAGAGAGAGAGAGAGAGACACAGAATTCTTATTAGCAGGCTCCAGGCTCCGAGCTTCAGCACAGAGCCTGACACGTGGCTTGAATTTCAGAACTGTGAGGTCATGACCTGAGCTGAAGTCAGAAGCTTAACTGACTGAGCCACCCAGGCGCCCCTCCTCTTCTATTTTTTTGGCATAGTTTGAGAAGAATAAGCATTACCTCTCCTTTAAATATTTGGCTGAATTCACCTGTGAAGCCATTTGGTGCTGGAATTTTGTTAGATTGTTTTGATTACCATTTCTTCTTTACCCATTTATCAATGGATGGACACTTGGGTTGCTCCCATATCTTAACTATCATAAATAATGCCACAGTGAACATAGAGGTACATATATTTTTTCAAATTTGTCTATTTGTTTTCTTTGGGTGAGTAGTGGAATTACTGGATTATATGGTATTACTATTTTTAATTTTTTTGAAAACTTCCATACTTTTTTCCAAAGTAGTTGTACTAATTTACATTCCCACCAACAGAGCATGAAGATTTCCTTTGCTCTCATCCTTGCCAATGCTTGATATTTCTTGTCTTTTTGCTTCTAACTGGTGTGGAGTGATATCTCATTGGGTTTGATTTGCATTTCCCTGCTGTTGAGCACCTTTTCCTGTTTCTGTTAGACATCTGTATGTCTTCATTGAAAAAAAAATGTCCATTCAGGTTCTCTGCCTATTTTTAATTGAATTTTTGGTTTTATTTGGTATTGGGTTATATGAGTTCTTTATATATTTTGGATATTAATTGCTTATCAGATACATCATTTGCAAATAGCTTCTCTCATTCACTAGGTTACTATCTTATTTTGCTCATGGTTACCTTCACTGTGCCAAAACCTTTTGTTTTGGTGTAGTTCTAGTAGTTTATTTTTGCTTTTGTTTGCCTTGCCTGAGGAGACACATCCTTAAAAATGTTGCTAAGGCCGATGTCCAAGAGATAATTGCCTATGTTTTCCTTTAGGAGTTCTAGGGTTTCAGGTCTCACATGTAGTTCTTTAATCCATTTTGAATCTCTTTTTGTGTATGGTATAAGAAAATGACCCAGTTTCATTTTTTTGAATGTATATGTCCTGTTTTCCCAGCACTATTTATTGAAGAGGTTATCTTTCCTCATTGTATATTCTTTGTAGTACATTAATTGACCATAACATGTGGGTTAATTTCTGGGATCTCTATCCTGTTCTGTTGACCTGTGTTTCTATTTCTGTAGTCAGTACCATACTTTTTTTATTTTCAAGTTTTAATTTAAATTCTAACTAGTTAACATATAGTGTAATTTTGGTTTCAGGAGTAGAATTTAGTGATTCATCACTTACATATAACAGTGCTTAACTCAAGTGCTCTCCTTGATACCCATCACCCCTTTAGCCCATCCCCTGCCTCGTTTTGATTACTATAGTTTTGTAGTATATGTTGAAATCTGGGATTGTGATACTTCTAGTTTTTTTCTTCTTTCTCAAGGTTGCTTTGGCTCTTTGAGGTCCCTGTGGTTCCAAAGAAATTTTAAAATTGTTTTCTGTGAAAAATACTGTTGGTCTTTTGATAGGGATTGCATTTAATCTGTAGATAACTTTGGGTATTATAGACAATGCAACAATATTACTTCTTCCAGTCCATGAGCATGATACATTTTTCCATTTGTTTTTGTCGTCTTCAATTTCTTTAATTAATTTCTTATAGATTTCATAGTATAGGTCTTTCACCTCCTTGGTTAAATCATTCATAGGTATTTTATTCTTTTTGATGAAATTTTAAGTCGGATTGTTTTCTTAATTTTTCTTCCTGCTAATTTGTTATTAGCACATAGAAATGCAACAGATTTCTGTACATTAATTTTGTATTTTGCTGCTTTACTGCATTTATTTATTATTTCCAATAGTTTTTTGTTGGGGTTGAACCATACTTGCATCCCTGGAATAAATCCCACTTCGTTTGGGTGAATGATTCTTTTAATGTATTGTTGAATGCTGTTTGCTAATATTTTGTTGAGGATTTTTGCATCTATGTTCATCAGAGATATTGGCCTGTAATTTTGTTTTGTTTTGTTTTGTTTTGTTTTGTTTTGTTTTTCCCTGTAGTGTCTAATCTTGTTTTGGTATCAGGATAAGCTGGCCTTGTAAAATGAATTTGGAAGCATTCCTTCCTCTTCTATTTTTGTAATAGTTTGAGAATAATAGGTAATAACTCTTCATATCTGGTAAAATTCACCTATGAAGCCATTGGTCCCTGGACTTTTGTTTGTTGAGAGTTTTTAAGTTAGCAGTTCAATTTTGTCACTAGTAATCAGTCTGTTCAGATATTTTTTCTGATTCAGTGTTGGGAATTGTATGTTTCTAGGAATTTATCTATTTTTTTCTTAGTTGTCCAATTTGTTGGCGTATAATTTTGTACTGTAGTCTCTTATAGTCCTTTATATTTCTGTGGTGCCCATTGCTACCTATTCTTTTTCATTTCTGGTTTTATTTATTTGGGTCCTCTCTTTTGTTCTTGATGAGTCTGGTTAAAGGTTTATCAATTTAGTTTATCTTTAAAAAAAAAAAAAAGAAAGTCTTGGTTATACTGATCTTATTTATTTATTTATTTATTTATCAGATTCTATTTCATTTATTTCTGCTTTATTTTTCCTTCCTTCCCTCTCACAACTTTGAGCTTGTTTTCTATTTTTTTCTAGTTCCCTTGGGTGTAAGGTTGGACTGTTTATTTGAAATTCGATTTGTTTTGGAGGTAGGCCTATATCACTATAAAATCTTCTCTTGGAACTGCTTTTGTTGTGTCCCAAAGATATTGGACCATTGTGTTTTCATTTTAATTTGTCTTCATGATTTTTTTTAAATTTCCTCTTATTTATTTGTTGACCTATTTGTTTTAGTGACATCTTGTTTAGCCCTTGTATGTTTGTGAGTTTTTTCTTGTGTTTGATTTCCAGTTTCATACCCTTTTGGTGAGGAAAATGCTTTATGTGATTTGAATCTTCTTAAATTTGTTGAGATTTGTATTTTGGCCTAGCATGTGATCTATCCTGGATAATGTTCCATGTGCATTTGAAAAATATGTATATTCTGGTACTTTTGGATGGAATGTTCTGTATATATCTATTAAGTGCATTTGGTCTATGTGTTGTTCAAGACCACTCTTTCCATATTGATTTTCTGTCTGGCTGATTTACCTATTGATGTAGGTAATGTAAGTGGAGTATTAATGTAAGTGGAGTATTGATGTAAGTGGAGTATTAAAATCCCCTACTATTATTGTATTACAATCAAGTTCTTCTACTATGTCTATTTATATTTTCCTTATGTATTTAGATGCTCCTATGTTGGATTCATAGATATATACAATTGCTATCCTATTGTTGGGTTGATATCTTTATCATTATGTAATACTTTTTTTTGTCTCTTGTCTCTGTTTTAAAATCTGTTTTATCTACTATAAGTTTTGCTACCTCAGGCTTCTTTTTGTTTCAATTTGCATGGGATATCTTTTTCTATCCTTTCAATGTCAGTCTGTATGTGCCTTTTGGTCTGGAGTGAATCTTTTATAGGCCTCATATACATGGGCCTTGTTTTTTTTTTATCTATTCAGTCACAGTATATTTTTTGATTGCAGCATTTAGATCATTTACATTTAAAATGATATTTAATAGGGGCCCCTGAGTGGCTCAGTAGGTTGAACATCTGGCTTGATTTTGATTTAGATCATAATCCCAGAGTCATGGGATTGATTGAGTTCATATCAGGCTCCATGCTGAGGGTGGAGCCTGCTTGGGATTCTCTCTCTCTCTCTCTCTCTGTCTCTCTCTGTCTCTCTCTCTGACCCTCTCCCCCATTCTTGCACTCTTTCTAAAGAAAAAAAGTGATTATTGATATGTGTATACTTATTTTCATTTTGTTCATTGTTTTATCATTGTTTTGCTTGGATTTCTTTCTCCTTATTTTTGTGTATCTAGGATAGATTTTTTGTTTTTGGTTACTATGGGTCTTATATATAGCATTTGAAGTATATATCAACCAATATTAAGGTGATGGTTGTTAAATATTTCCTTAATTTTATCAAAAGAATAATCTTTTTCTTCTCAATAAGTGCCAGCAAATACTCTATTTATGGTTATAACTTTTTTTTTTTTTCTGGAGCACTAGCTACTAAACAATATTGTGCAATTGAATGACAACTTACACATCTGTTGACAGCAAAACATCAAGATCCAAATGGAAAAAGCATTCTTAATCCATCATGACATATTTATTTGGTGTCACTGAACATTGGTCAATATCATATTTTTAGGACCCTTTTCTTTGTGGCTGATCAAATATTTCTGTTGTCAAGTTTCTTTTGGCTCTTAGTATCAAAATATGATTATATGTTTTCCAAGTTTGTACTTAATTGCTTTCTTCTTTGACATTAAAATTGTCTCTGAAATAAGGGTGTTATCTAATCAAGACTATTTTTAAATTAAGAGGGTAATGAGAGTGACATGTTTATCATTTGTGAGGTACCATGAGTTCAAGAACCATGGAAGACATGTCAGTCTTAAGCACAGAAATAGCTTTTGTTTACATGATGGTGTGCATGAGAGCATAACCCTATAGATGCAGGGGCTTAGTGTTCCTGTCTGTAAAAGTTAGATAAGCTTTTAGCCACAAGCAAATGAAAACTTAAGTTATAAGAGTCCTAATAAATATGGGTGTATTTTTCTCAAAGAATTAAAAAAAAAGTCTGATTAAAGCAGCTTCTGCTGTTGGTTTAACAGCTTGGTAGCAGGGATGTTATCTTAGATTCCTTGGCCTTTTCTTCAACCTTGCCATCCTGTGGTCCAGAATATCTACCCAAGTCCAGGTATCTTATCTGTATTCAAAGCCAAAACAAACAGGAAGGAGACTGAACTACAGAGTATAGTCTTTCAAGAAATCACAAGTATTTCCATTTTAATTGCCAGTGTCATAAGGCTATTCTAGTTCCAAGGGGTCATGCCAAAAGGAGCATTTAGATTTTCCAGCTTCTAAATATAGAGATGAGCAAAAAAGGGGTGGCATTTCAGTGAGTTTTAGGTCACGAACTCCCAATGCCTGCTGTAACTACTGATTTTCAATCTTTTCTAGTCAAAAAGCCATACCAAAGCTACCTACTAAAAGACTCTATAGACTGTCAATTCAGAGAAATAATAGCTTGAATTAACAATACTGAACAGGAGAATAAATTAATTGGTAATATTTCTAACACGTACACTGGTTGAATTTATGTCATGTAGATACTTCATTATCTATGTTAATATATAATATTATAAATTATATATACACATATATATGTGTGTGAGTGTATGTATTTAATTTTTCCCCTTCAGATCTTTAATCAAAAGTCACCTTCTCAGTGAGGTCTCCTATAACCATTCTGTCTAAAAGTAGTGTACACTCGGTCAAAAAATATAATCATTTCTCTCTATTGCTATAATTTTTTCTCATAGGACTGATCACTAACTATGTATTTTATATATTTGCCCTATTTAGTGTTATCTCTCACACTAACAAATAAGTTTGATGAAGGCAGATCTTCTGTCTGTCTGCTCCATGTCTGTCTTCTGTACTCCTGGTACAGTATCTTGTTGCATTGTAAGTAGTCAATAAATGTTTGCTACAGAAACCAGTTAAATGAATGTCACCACTGAGTTCAGAGAACTTCCTCGTTAGTTAGGTTTATGTAAGCTCAGACTCTGATTCTACTCAGATTGTTGAAGATTAAATGGAGTTGTTTATTGTTATTGTAGCATAACATTGATCACACTCAACTCATCATTTCATATCTCCTGGTACGTAAGACACTATTGATTGAACACCTTGAAGACAGGTAGATTTGCTTTTCCTATTGAGGGTACTGAAAGTTTCTGCTGATACTCTTTATAATTATAAAATGACAACTTTCTTCTTTTCTGCTCAGTGAGGCTAGCCAATCTGGACAGGGAGTAAGATAATTTGAATGAAGCCATATAGACCAGATCGATGAACAATACACAACTCATCAGAAATGTGGGGTATAGTATAGAGAAAAATTTTTATTCTCCTTCAGGATTTAGCTTCACTTTAAGACAGTTCAAACTAGTACATAACATTAGATTTAATGTGCATGAACTTAACTTTTCAAAACCCTTGCAAACTGTTACCTAATTTTATTAAGTTATGTTATATTATAAATTATATTATTAATGTTATTTTTGTAACTTGTACAGCTAAGATCTTACCAGTATTCTGTCATACTACTAACTCTGGACCTTTCTCCCCTAAGGTCTCTGGTGCATTGAAGATAGAAATTGTGTCTTCATTTTTGTGCCATTTAATTAAAATACTTTTTTTAGTTTTATGTAATGTATCTTATATATAATTTTATAATGATATGTAATCTATATTACATTAAATATGCATATAAATATAAATATACTACTCCATAAAGTAATTGTTAATTTATTGCTTCTTAGACTGGAATTGGTAGATCAATTCTTTCTTTGTAGTTCCAGAGATGAAAAGAGACCTATTTTTTTATTTCATTCTGTTATGTACAGATTTGACATTGACAACCAAACGAATCTATTCAACTAAAAATCATTGATACAGGGGTACCTGGGTGGCTCAGTTGGCTAAGCAGCCAGCTCTTCTTGGTTTTGGCTCAGGTCATGATCTTACAGTTTGTGAGTTCGAGCCCCGTATTAGGCTTTGCACTGACAGTGCAGTGCCTGCTTGGGATTCCCTCTCTCTCTCTCTCTCTCTCTCTCTCTCTGCCCCTCCCCTGATTGTACACACACTCTCTCTCAAAATAAATAAATAAGCTTAAAAATCAATGATACAGAGGTTATCAAAGTTATGACCTATTCTAGTTTGTCAATCACAAGATCTTATTGAAAATCTAAAAGATCTTAGCACAATATTAGATAATTGGATTGCTTTTTAAAAAATATTATATATTTTACATGCCTTAAAAATATACATTTAGTAATCCCTTATAATATGACCAATGGACTATCCCCTAAAAAAATCAGAGACCTATCTACCAATACTGTAACTTATGCTTCTTTATAGAAATGCTTCCATTTTTTTGATTAATATTGCCTCATAATGCTAAATACAACTGATTCTGCTAACATACCGAGTGTTAATTCGTTTGCTACAAAAGTCATAATTTAAATTATTGCCACATAGAAAGAAATGCAAGTACCGTATTATTATTTTTTTTAGTTTCTAATTTTAGCATAATTGACACATAATGTTGCATTAGTTCAGGCGTACAACATAGTGATTCAACTTGTTCTTTGTTATGCTGTGCTCACCACAAGTGAAGCTACCATCTGTCACCATATAACACCATTACAGTATCATTGACTGTATTCCCTACACTGTGCCTTTTATTCCTGTGATTTATTCATTCCATAACTGGAAGCCTGTATCTCCCACTCCACCCACTTTACCCATTTCCCCACGTCTTCCTCTCTGGCAATCATCAGTTTGTTCACTCTATTTATAAGTCTGATTCTGAGTTGTGTTTGTGTATTTATTCATTTTTTTTTTATATTTTAGATTCCACATATGAGTCAAATCATGCAATGCTAACTGAAATAAGTCAGACTGAGAAAGAAAAATGCAAGTACTTTAACATGTATTCCTCCAACCCAAATTTTATTATTAAAATTCCATGAGGCTTCTTCAAAAGCCTACTAGTCATCTTAAAAACTAACTGCGTATTGCTGTTAGCTTCTTGGGAAGAAATCCAGTGGGGCATTGTTGAATTTTTTTCTGAGGTATGTCATTGAAAACCTTGGAAGATATGTCCAAACAAGGGCCTACAAGGGCAGCTCTTTCTTTATTTTTAAAATTTATTTCAGTGACCACAGACTGCTCCCTGGGTCAGATGATTGATTACAGTTTCTTTCCACTCTGGCTTATGTACCTGGTAGGCTACCACCAAAATCCTCTTAAATACATATTGGAAAGTTTTAAAAGAGATGGTCCTATCTTTGAGTCTTAGTTTTCATGTTGGTGACCAGATCCTTGGCTCCACAAGCTTTTGCCTACATGGTCTCCTCATTCCACCTGTACAAATGGTGTTGAATTCTCTCACTGAAGACATTAGACCTAGCTGTATGGTGACATACAGCAATGCTAAAGAAATTATAAATTTTCATTGTGAGCCAGTATGTGTTCTGTTTAGTATATTAAGGGATCCTAATACAGAGTGTTCAGTGGTCAGACCAACCAGTGTCCAAGCTGACATAAATTGCCAGATGTTTCACAGCTTCATACTTGTAGCTGACCTATTTCCAAAGTTGTTTTACATAGGACTATTATACATACATACATGACATACAAAGAGCATGAAATGTCTTTATAGTGAAGCTCTAGCTCAGCCAGTTAGACTAATCCCAGCCCCAAAGGCAAGAAATCCCTTTGGAGATAGGCCACCTAAAAAGAGGTAGGAAAGAACCCCATGGGAGAAGCTCAGCCTGGGTGATAAGCCCTCCCCACATATGTGATGCAGGGCTACACATTCATATGCATGTTGCAGCATAAAAGAAAATGTGTGCTCCTGTAATGCATGGATTTGCATAAATCAATTAGTAAAGGAAATAGAAATATCAAAACATAAAAATTAAATCAATTAATTGTATACTTGGAAAATATAAGCATATGTACTAGATATCACTATTGAATAACTATACAGTGAGATACAGGATCTACTTATAATTTGCATATCAGCTTTACTTTCAGGAAACAATTCATTTACTCTGGGCAATAAAACCTAGATATCAAAGAAGATGAAGACCAAGGCTAGCACTTCCATAGTTACGTAAAGTCACTAAGTCACAAGTCTTTAGCCTATTTGCTCTCATCATTATCTTAGAGATGGACTGACTTTCAATTTCATGGTTTCAATTTCACTACACTTCTTACAAATATTATATGTAATTTGTTGAACATGTTTATCTTCATGTAAATATTTAGCAATCTATGTATAGTATATTCAATATTTTGTGTAAAATAATTATCAAAAATTTAGTTTATTTATTTAATTTATTTTTTAAGTTCATTTATTGATTTTGAGAGAGAGAGAGAGAGAGAGAGAGCACGTGAGCAAGTGGGGGGAGGGACAGAGAGAGAGGGAGAGATTGAATCCCAAGCAGGCTCTACAATGTCAGCACAGAGCCTGACTGGGCCGATCTCACAAACTGTGAGATGACAGATTGAGCCAAAATCCAGAGGTGGATGATTAACTGTCTGAGCCACCCAGGTCCCCTATCAAAAATTTATTTTGGGTTGCCTGGGTGGCTTAGTTGGTTGAGCAGCTGACTTCAGCTCAGGTCATGGTTTGTGAGTTCAAGCCCCTGTCAGGCTCACTGCTGTCAGTGTGGAGCCTGCTTTGGATCCTCTGTACCCTTCACCCTCTCTGTGCTTCCCCTGTTCCCAAAAATAGACATTTTAAAAAATTATTTTATTACCTTTATAAAAGGCTGTTATAGAACATTTCCCATTTTGCCCATTCCCCCACCCCCCATCTCTGACAACCACTAATCTGTTCTCTGTATCCATGAGTTTAGTTTTTTCAATATCTTTTAAGTTTTAATAATGATTTTGGTGGAAAAAAAATTCTATCCCCAGGTTCTTGAATTTTCCCTTTAACATATGTCTCATTAGCAATAGCTGTTACCAAATAGTGATGTCCTATTGACTGTGGCAGACTTTTCATACTTTTCTTGTTCTAGGTGGCCACAAATGATAACTGACAACTGACAATTATCAGACTGACAACTGATAATGGAGAGAATAGATGGAGTAGAGACATTGCTAAGAGGGTTATTTAAAACAGAGCTGGGAGGACAGTGAGGAAATGAGGCTTATGCATGTCTCCTATTTAAAATTCTCAGAATTGTTGTTGAACTCAGCTAAAAGCCAAGGCCTCTACTTACTGTATGTTAGAATGTACATAAATGGACTTTCCACCCAGTACTAGCCCTGCAACCATTCACACGTAGATTGGTGTAATTATAGCTATACCAGCCCCCGGATTGCCAGACAGGGAATATGAGCTCCTATCTGAGTGACACCAGTTTTTACTGTCCCATGGGACCAGGAACATAAGCTATGTTGGCCTCCAGAGCCAGGAAATCAAGAGGTTCCTTCTAGGCAGCAGCTACAAAAAACAGGAGACCAGATGTGAGTAAATCTGGGAGATACTGGTGTGCTGGAGCATGGCAAAGGGAGAGTGCAAAGATGGAACCTGCCCGTTTCTGTCCTGGAGTGTGTTCCTGCAGGCTCTGAGATGTGTGTGTTAAATACACACTTAACCCTCAGGCCAACACTTTAATATAAGCAAGAGATCCTCCTTCACTACTCTAAGTCTGAGCATGATCGGCTGCCTCTGATCTGGGCTCTGGGGCAGGTGAGTCCGGGCACTTGAGCCCTTTAAGAACCACTTCTCAGATCATGAGTCTTGTGGGTCTTGGGACATGAACCCCTAGGTTTTCAAACTTAGATATTTTTTGGGGGAAGGTGGCCCTAATCTCTCAGGTGCATATCTTAAAAGTTGGGATGGCTGATGTGCTGTTCAAATGCTTTACTTCTCATGGAGCACATCCAGGTTTTAAGTTCCCTCCCAGTTGTGGGTCCCTGAACCTGGGGTGGGTTTTATGGAAAGATTGTGTCCCAGCCTCTCCTACCTCTTCAGTCTGGTTTTCTTCTCATTTTCCTGATACATAGTCATCACTCAGCCAGCCTTTACATTTTTTAAGAGGAAATTATTCCATATGTAGCTGTAGACTTATTATGTCTGTGGGAGGACTTTCTACATCATGATCTTGAACTGGACCCTCTAGAAGTTTTCTGTTTTTTTTTTTGTTTGTTTGTTTTTAATTGAAATATAGTTTACATACAATGTTACATGAATTTCGGGTGTACAGCATAGTAATTCCACAAGTTTACTCATTATCCCTAAAAGGTTTTAATTTTGATGAATACATTTAAAAGAATTTTTTAATATTTATTTATTTTTGAGAGAGATAGAAAGAGACAGAACACAAGCAGCGGAGGGGCAGAGAGAGAGGGAGACACAGAGTGTGAAGCAGGATCCAGGCTCCAAGCTGTCAGCACAGAGCCCAATGTGGGGCTTGAACTCAAACCATGAGATCATGACCCGAGCTGAAGTAGGACACTTAACCGACTGAGCCATCCAGGTGCCCCTGATGAATATATTTTATCCATTTTTTTTCTTTATTACTTCTGCTTTTGATGTCATATCTGAGAAAGTATTGCCTAATCCAAGGTCACAAAGATTTATGCCTATGTTTTCCTTTAAGAGTTTATTGTCTTAGCTTTTATATTCAGGTCTGAATAATTCTGAGGTCATTTTTTAATAAGGCTTGAAGTTTATATATATCTATATACACCAATGACTTTATTTTACTCCTTTCTTATTTTTCTCTATTCCTTCCATTTTTAAAATTTACATTTTACATATTACATTTCCATTTTATTCTGTCTGAGCATATTACATTTCCATTTTATTCTTCCATGTTTACCTAGCTTTGAGCCTTATATCCAAAATTAAATATTCAGTTCTTTCCACCAATGACTCTGCCAGTTTCCTCAATCATCTCTTATAGGGAAAAAGTTTATGTACTAGTAACTTCTGCAAAAACCATGCCTGAAAAAAAATACTCATAGATTCTTAAGGATTTATAACTGTTTTTTCATTCCCATAGCCTGATATTGTAAGGGAAACTGAATTAAATATAAAATAATTAGATAATTTTTATTGAGTTTCTTGAAAATATGTCTCTTCTGTATTGCTTTCCATATTTTTGTTGATGAGTCTAATTTCAACCTAATTTTCTCTCATTTGTAAATGATTTGATTTTTTTTTCCCCTGAAGTTCAGAGGATTGTTTATTCATCTTTAAAGGCTATCTCCTCTCCAGTAGACAGTGCTCCAATACGCCAGATTTCAGATCTATTCTTCATGCTTATTCGCTCACTGCGTTTCTTTTCTTATGAGGGTCAATCATACTTGATGTCATCTGTGTTCTATGAGAACCGCATGCATCTGCCTTCTTCTGTGCAAACCACACCTGACTTGCCACAAATGCATAGACTCCATATTCCAACTCTAATGATCTGGCTTATTTATTTGCCCACTAGGATATAACTGGAAGTTCTAGTATTTTCTGTCCTCTAGTTATCTGTGGACATGCACACTGGGATATTTTATTTTCATAGTCTGTTTGAGATTTTTAATGAAATGCAGTAAGATTTGAAATTAGGGGGCCATCATCCTTTCAAAATCCTTCTTCATGAGGAGTTTCTAAAATAATAAAAATATTATTTTAGTTCTTTCATGCTAATTATAGTAAATTCTAAATTGATGATTAATGAGTTAACAGGATAGGAAGAAGAAGAAAAAGAAGGAGAAGATGGTGGAGGAGGAGGAAGAGAAAGAAGAGAAGGAGAAAATATATAGAGCCTTATTTTAAAATTTACCACAGTGCTTTAAGAACTTTAAAAAAATGTTAAATAGGTATTTAATAAGGTTGGGACTAGTTATTATGACGATAAAACTTCAGATAAAGTCAGTAGAATTATTGATATGCTCTTTGATCTAACTTCATGTGGTCCATTAGGTTGTATTAAATAGCACATTGTAGCTTGTCAGAGAAAATAAAAAGAGAAGGAAAAGTAAGCCAGCCTAGTCCAGGGAAATTGTTCACTTTGTAATGATTTCTTGATGTAATTGAATTGTCATTTGATTGTCAGGCTGAATAGATAGTTTATCATATTTTTGACCCTTCTCAGTCTATCCCTCAATACCATTTTATAAGATGTTCACATCTAGACATCTTGGCTAATGCATCTTTAATTATTACACCAAGGTTATCATGGCATTAGATGGTTAAGATTTAATTCAATGTACTTACCTTTCAACAAAAATTATGTAACAAATATTTAATAAGCAAAGTGTGGGTGTCATTAATGAAAACATCTTGTCATTTTGTTGGAGATTGACACTTCTAACAAAAGTGATCAGCTCATTTCACTTTGTTATTATGTGGACATGTGCTACTAATTTTAAACATCTTGTCTGACAGAGGGTAGTAACCTGAAATTTCAAGGCATATAGCACCCATCAAAGACAAAGATATTTCAAATATACATTCAGATGTGCTGTAAAAACTATGCAAAGTATTATATGTCAGCCATTTCTCAGTTCAGTGAAGCATAATTAGTTCAAATCCACTGATATGGATTGGATATAAAGAACATTATATTTGGGTTATCTTTCATAAACTACAAATTGAAGGAATCCAGTTAGAATGTTTTCACTTGTTACCATTAATATTTAAAGGTAAAAAGTATCTGGCCATACAAAAAGATGTTGTTTCCTTATGTTAAGGAAAAAATTTACTAAACCGAAATCTGTTTTTGAGAAAACTAATGACGGTTGACCAAGGTGGTATGTTCTTTACCCCTGGTTAGGCATGACATGATGGGAAAAGTTGTTCTAACCTCAAGCTTCCTCTCTCTTTTTCTATTTAATTCAATGGTTTTAACCAGAAGACTGCATTATCATCACCTGTGAAGATTTTTAAAAATATATATGAAAAATTTGAACAACCTTTTGGAGAGCAGTCTGTCCCTATCAAAATATACATTATGTGTGCCTGGAGCCCAGTAATGCTATGCCTACAAATTTGCATGACAAGTATACATATAGATGCATATTTGCATATTTGTAGACAAGTATTTAGAAACTAGAAAATAAATATCAATAAGAGATTGGTTAAATGCATAATGGTATAAATATATAAAATACTATGCAGCTTTTAGAAAGAATGAGAAAATGAACATAAAAATATGATTTTGGGGTGCCTGGGTGGCTCAGTTGGTTAAGTGTCGGACTCTAGGTTTCAGCTTAGGTCATGATCTCACAGCTTCATGGGTTTGAGCCCCACATCGGGCTCAGTGCTGGCAGCACAAAGCCTCCTTGGGATTCTCTCTCTCCCTCTCTAGCTGCTCTTCCCCCACTTGTGCTGTCTCTTTCTCAAAATAAATAAACTTTAAAAAGTATGTTTTCAATTCATGTGATAAAACAGGTTGCAAATCAATACATATGGTGTAATGCCATTTATGTAACTATATATGTGACTATAAATATATTCATATACATGTATACATATATATACACACACACACACATATATAATAAAATATATAGCATACATACAAACCAGTAACAGAATGGGAAGATGAATTCAGGAGACTTATTTTATATCCTGTATGTTATGCATTTTTAAAAAATGAAGAACATATATTTCTTCTCTAATACTGATAACAATATTTAGTAACAGTGCTTGAATTCAATACCCAGAGATTCTTTTCTGGTTCAATAACTTAAGGCATGACTCAAGCACTTCTACAATATTAGAATCTCATATCTAGGGGTGCTTGGGTGGCTCAGTCGGTTAAGTGCCCAGCTTTTGACTTCAGCTCAGGTCATGATTTCATGGTTCATGGGTTCAAGCCCCACATTGGGCTCTGTGCTGACAGTGTGGAGCCTGCTTGGGATTCTCTCTCTCCTTTCCTCTCTTCCCTCCCATGCTCATGTGCCCTCTCTCTCATTAAAAAAAAAAAAGAATCTCACAGCTGGATTGTAATGTGCACCACCCTTACTTTCTGAGCACTTATTATTTGCTAGAAACCACTCCAGCACTGCATATCCAGATGTTGATCAAAAACAGATATAATATATACACACGAAGCTCATAGTCTAGGGGAGTATATTATGCAGCTCATGTTGTAACAAATCAACCCACAAATATCCAGGACTTAGCCACAAGAAATTCCATCTATCTGTAGGACAGCTCTGAGACCCAGGCTGAAGGAGCAGCAGCTATTTGTGGTCCACTCTCTCATGACAGATGCAGGAGTAGAAGTCAAGACAAGCAGAAATAGGGAAGACCAATTGGAGCCTCTGTTCCTTTTTACCCAGAATTAAAACCAGAGTTCTTCCTTTGGCTAACAAAACTCTACATGATTGGTTCATCATATGCATTCTCCCCCTTCCTCTCTCTGCTGTCGTTACTCTGGCCTTGCTTATTCTTTAGACATTGTAGACATGTTCATGTTGCTGCACATCTGAAGCTACTGTTTTGGTTTTTTTTGTTTTTTTCTACTTGAGACAATTTACTCATTATTTGCAAAGGAAATTCAAGATGAGATAAGAATCTTTGACTCTCTGTTATTCAATATTAATTTTTACCTGTTTATTTACAGTCATACAGAATGATTTGGGGGTTTACAATAGAATGGGCGCTTTATGGATTAATCAATAAAATGAATTACTTTGCAAAATTTCACTTACTTAAATCAAAAAGAAATTACATTCACATAATATATTCCTGACTGATGTTTAGGATTCCTGAAGAGTGGCTATTGGTTTATTGTACAGACATTATTTGAATTTCAAATCAAGTAATGTCTTGCTACCCAAAAAAAAAAAAAAAAAAACCTTGCAAAGTATAACTATGGCTTACATATTATCTTCTTTATCACAGGGAATAATGGGGCAGCTGAAAATTGTTTCAGCCTCATGACAAAGATGGGACAATCACTTTATGGTCTCTAATTATACTCTCTGGAACAGACATGTGCATTCTCCCTGAAATATTCTAGTTTCTGCAAAGCCTTTGTTTGAGTCTTTTAAATACATTTCCAGTAGGGTTGAATAGTTAAGTGCACCTCATTTTGCATTTTTTTGCCTGTGATATTTACATGACAATGGTGAAGTAAGACACAACCAGCAGAGTACAGCTTGTCCCAAATATCAATTCATTTAAAAACCACAAGCACCTTATAATTAAAGGAGGCATTAGCATTGGTCATTGATAATCCCCTCTCAACCCTTTTTCATCTTGTTCCTGTATCACTTGCCCTCTGGATATGGTCAAAAGACAGCATTGGCCAAAGATCAGAGGGCAGGAGGAGAAAACGTTCTGGGTTCCTCAGGTGCCTCTTGCAGTTTGGCAGTAGCTACTTGTCTCTTGTTGGGTGGCCCTCTCTTACAGCTGCAGCTCTCACAGGTTCTGGCTACCACGTCCCCCTTCTCTCTCTCTCTTTTAATAAGATTGACATTTTATTTTTTAAAAAAATTTAATATTTATTTTTGAGAGAGAGACAGATCTTATGCAGAGAGAGAAGGAGACAGAGTATCTGAAATGGGCTCTGTGCTGTTAGTACAGATAGGGGGCTCGAACTCACAACCGTGAGATGATGACCTGAGCTAAAGTCAGATACTTAACGGACTGGGCCACCCGGAGGAAGCCCCAACTTCCCTCTTGTCTTCAGGCTTGAGGTGGTAATGGCTTTATATTTTTGTATTCCTTTGTGCTTCACCTTTTCCTGTTGGTTCCCTTAACTCAGCCTCCAGCTTTCCTAATAGTCCCTTCATTAAACTCTTTCAGTAGTGATCCTGCTCATTGAGCCATTTTTTTTTCCTGTCCAGGAACGTGACTCATACAATCATCTGTCATACTCTGTGTCCTGCAAAAGTTTTCAAATAAAAGTGGCAAGGATGAGAATAAATTATACTTTTCCAACTGTCAAGTCTATTTCAAATCATAAAAATGGGATTCATCTAATCTATTCTTTCTAGTAGACTTATCCTTAATGTTCTTCTGACACCTGGGCTGACCTTAGTCTTGCTAATCCTCTTCTGCTGTCTGGTTCCCCACCTTTTGACTCCCCACACCTCTTGGAACCTGATGTTCATTGAGGGAAACCATGTGGCTTACCTACTTGCTTGGATGTTTTCTATTTACAAAATCTTTCTGGCTAGGCAAATAATTTTTCCGATGGTTATTTAAAAACATTAGTTCCCCTTTTAATGACATAAGTAATATATGAATATATTATTATTTCAAAATAATATGAAAATATTATTTCAAATAATATAAAGCATACAGAGTAGAATGTAAAAAGCCCTCTTTGTTACCTCTCAATCTTACTTCAGTCCCCAGAAATAACTGCTCTTTGACTGTCAGCTATGCCTGCTTTCAGTTTGTGTTTATCCAATTTTTGTTTTTAACATCAACAGAATCATATTGCATGTATACTTATGTGTCATATGTATGTTACATATACGTCTTATATATGTATGTTACATAAAGGCATGTCTCTATATGTATATTGTTCTGTGTCATATGCATACTATCATATAAAAGGAATATCTCTGTATCTCAATCCATCTGTCTAGTCTATCAATAGATGGCTTGTGTCACTGTCCAAGTCTGTACATATTATTATAATTTGTAAGTGCTGCATAATATTCCACAGAATTAATTTATTTTCTCACTGTTGTAAACAATGCAGTAATAAACAGCTTTCTCATATATGTCTACTTGTACCCTTACTTTGGGATAGATCTATGAAAGTAGATGACGGAGTCAAAAAATTTGTTCTTTAAAATTTTTAATAGATACCATCAAATTGCCATACCCAGTAGCAGTCATTCCACTTTCCCCCTCTGCCCTAGATAACCACTAATCTACTTTCTGTCTCTGTATATTTGCTTATATTCTGGACATTTCATGTGAATGGAATCATATACTTAGCATAGTGTTTTCAAGATTCATCATGCTGTAGGATGTGCCAGTACTGCATTAATTTTTATTGCCAAATAATATTCCATTATATGGATATACCACATGTTTATTTATTCATCTGTTGGTGGAAATTTGTGTCATGTCTACTTTTTGAGTATTTTTTTTTACATTTTTTTTTCCTCCACCGATAATACTGCAACGATGACAAGAAATTAAAATAAAGGACTAACATAGGTAGTGGAAATTTAGACCAGGGAAGAAGGCTCAGGAGAGGGCCGTGGTGTTTTTAATTGGACAGTCTTTCTTCATTTCTCAAACCATGACCAGGAAGCACCTACACACTCTATGCTTAATAGTTCAGTGTATTTGTACTACAGCTCATTATAAAAAAAAAATCTGAACCAAAAAAGCAAATGAATTTTATATGTGTTATAGATGTTTAGGTATAGGAGTGAAACCATATACACGTTAAACTTCTTGATGCAGAAAAAACCTTGTTTCTTATTTTCCAGAAGTTATCTTCCTTGTTTTTCCTTTTCCATTTTAATGTGATGAGGATGGGGAGCAAGAGAGATAGAAAGAGACTGAATGTATTTTTCTTTTTAATAATGCCTCTATGACCATCCATGTGTGAGTTTTTGTATAGACATATGTTTATACTTTTCTTGGGTAAATAGGAGTAGCCTTGCTGGGTCATATGGTAACTGTAATGTTTACCATTTTGAGAAAATTTACCAAGAATATTCAATAACAAGTTTGGGTATAATTGTGTTAGTGACATTTGCTATAGATCTCTGGGCCTATAAGGTAGGTAAAGCTTTATAAAAATGATAAATATTTTGTCTGTATAATTAATCAAGAGATTATAGTTGTGCTGAAAATGTAATTTGCTCTTCCAAAAATATGCTTAGAAGCCATAAAGAGAAAATTGGGGAAAAATATAATCTTTGTTCTGAACCAGTTCAATTTAGTTTATGGTCCAGGTTGAATGATTATTAGAAATGTTTATATCTTGAATTCCAAAGCTGTATAGATCTTAGAAATCATTATTTCAAATGGCTTTATTTTGCATTTGAGGAAATAAGATAATTATTGTTCAAATATGACCAATTTAGGGATAAAATTTGGGTTTCATATTATGGAAATCTCATTTTTACTGTAGGTACCATATGACTATTTGCTGTATATTTGTTTTTGCTTATTTGGGGGTTGTCTGCTCAAAATTAATATCCACCTTTCTTATGTTAAAGAGAGAGTTTGGGGGTATGCAAAGGTTTTCCAATAAAGCCTGGCCTTTTTGGTGTTGGATAAAATGCTATGTACACATAATGGACAATCTTTTGATGATGATAAAATGATATATGATGGTCTTTGATTTTTATGTGGAAATTTTAGTTTATACCTATCTAAAAAATGTCTTCAATATAATAGAGTTACTATATGCTCAGGACCATGATACATGGTGATTTTAAATCTTTTCAATCTCTATTTCATTTATTTTTTAACAAGTTATGCCACAGATATTATTGTGTTTATGTTTTAGGGAGACATCACATGGTGGTTGATCATGAGTGGTGATTGATTTGTATAAAGTCAAGTGGTAAACGGCTGTAGTTTGAGTCCCCATCTCCAAATTCCATATCTAGATTTTTTATGTCACTGCTACAAAGATTTGAAGATAGAAAGGGAATTCACTTTCTAGATTAATGGCCCAAAACAAGTGACTTTCAGTGAATTGAGTGCTTCCTGAGAATATTCTTGGAGCCTTATTGTACCTCTACAGATTGCCTAAGAATTGTGTTCTTCATCCTGTCAGATGTGGAGTCTCTAAAAGATACCTGCTAGGATCATAGAATAAATTCTAGGGCTTCTCAAGGGGTTCATAGAGCTAAGTTTCTTTTAATCACAACCATAAGGGCTGGGAACACTCCTAGGTATGTAATTTGGGATGAAGAAAAATGCTTTAGGGGCACCTGGGTGGCTCAGTCAGTTAAGCATCCGACTTCAGCTCAGGTCATGATCTCATGGTTTGTGACTTTGAGCCCTGTGTAGGGCTCTGTGCTGACAGCTTGGAGCCTGGAGCCTGCTTCGGATTCTGTGCCTCCCTCTCTCTTTCTGCCCCTCCCCCACTCACGCTCTGTCTCTCTCTGTCTAAAAATAAATATTAAAAAAATTGTTTTAAGAAAACAAAAAAAAAAAAAAAAGAAAAAGAAAAATGCTTTAAATCAAAACTATGTTCTCCATGGTTGGGTCACAGCTATAGTTGTTCACTATTTCCTAAAAAGGTACTGACAATTAATAAATATTGAAGTTTTCATGCCAAAAGCCCTCTAGCCACCAGCATTCATCCAGATATTTTCCTTTTCTTTTTTCTAAATTTTAATTCCAGTATAATTAACATATGGTGTTAGTTTTAGGTATGCAATATAGTGATTCAATGCTTTGAAATATTTTTTCTTTTTAGGAAACACTATCAACAAAAGACTTTAGAAATGCTGACTTGTAAAGTCTATAATGCTGTTCTTATAAATTCAATATCTTTTGGGCTGTCTGTGGGCAGTAAAGGCATGATTTTTTTTCCCTATTCTTTGAATTAAGTACTTTCTCTAGTCGCCCTTCTGCCCTTTCAACCTTCCTTCAGTTTTTGTTTACTTTTCCTTTTGTGTCATATTGTCTACTTTTCTTGCGTGCCTAGAGATGCTGGTTTTCTGTTCATATTTAAGAACAAGGCAGTTGAACAGTTGATGGGTTTACATAAGCGGGGATTGTTAACTGGCAGGAATACCAAAGGCAGAAGGAGAGAAACTATTTCATTGGTTGTCAAATTTCAAATGATTGAAGCTGGATTTCTTTGAGCCAGAGTATCAATGCCCACAGTGGTTGAGCTACTTCACCAGATGTTATGTTTAATTATTGCTGCGTATTCTTATCTTAGGAAGAAGAGAAGATAAGCATGGTGGTTAAGCCACCATTTAGCAACACCTTATTTAACATTTATTAACGTTATTTTGGGAATTGATGTGCTCAAGGGATATAATTATAAAACTTGGACTTTGCTCTAAAATACACGTATATTGTTTTATTGTTAAAACAAAACTCATTTTTTTACTGGAAACCAGCTTGTTTCTCATTGATACTATTTCTGTTAGTGGTCCTCCCACTCTCCTTGTATCCCATAGTCTAATACTTGAAATTGTCCTGGCATCCTCTTCTCTTTTCTGGACTTTAGTTTAGTAGTTTATCTTACATCTGTTCCTCAATTCCATTTCCCCTGGAACCAACCTTTGCCCCATCTTCTATAAATTTCTCTTAATAAATAAATCAGGGGCACCTGGGTGGCTCAGTTGGTTGAGCATCTGATTCTTGATTTTGGCCCAGGTCATGACCCAAGGTATGGGATGGAGCCCCACATAGGGCTCTGTGCTGAGTGTGGAGCCTGCTTAAGATTCTCTCTCTCTGCCCCCTCCCCCGCTTGCACTCACTCTCTCTATCTCTATAATAAAATATAAATACATAAATCGTATTTGTTCAAGAATGAGTTCACATTTAACAGATGATAGCATGTATACTCTAGAGCCAAGTAGAACCAGGTTTAAATCCTGGCTTTGTCACTTATTATCTGCATGAAATAAAGTGTTTATCCTCTCTAAACTGCTATTTTCTTTTTCATAAAGTTAAGATAATCATAATTCCTACCATATAGGGTTTGGGGGAAGGTAAAATGACGTAAAAAATGTAAGGCAATTCACCAGTGCCTGATACACAGTAAGTACTAAAAATGTTATGTATGGCTGTGTTTTATTTTATATCTGTCAGTTTTTAAATTTTACATTTAATCTAACATTGTTAACACATAAAATAAGAGCTGTCTTTAATTCTTTCAAGTATTTTGTCTTTTGCATAGCAAATCACTTCTAAATTCTTAATGAAAAATCAATGGCTTCTAGCATTTTGCTCTGTTTTTAACCACTTGCAATCCACACCCCATTTGCACTCTTAAAACCACAGATTTCTACAATGCCTTTCTGCATGTCAGCCTCATCCTCAGAAATCTTGATTTTTTTCCAATTGCCTGGATTATAAAGCCAAAATGTCTTAGCTGATATTAAAGGTGCTTTCCTACCTGGTCTCTACCTACTTTTTATTCTCCATTGATGCCCCATTATTTCTGTATATGAATGAAGCATTCATTCCAGAAAAATTTATCTGCTTGTTGTCTGCAAGTAGACTGTTATATATTCCTGTCACTGTCCTTTTTTCTAATGAAATGATTTAAATTGTTCCTTGAATTCTCAATTCCAGTTTCAATTCCCACCTGAAGCCTGAAATTCTATGGTTTTTAGTTTCTGCATCATGCTCAGTGAAGTTCTTTTATTAATCTTTTTTTTTTTTTACAAATATGACAAATCTTTAAACTTAAAGTCAGGTACAAGATGTAGTTCAAAATTATGAGTAAATAGAGGGTAAATAAGGAGAGGATAATTATCTGTGACAAGGTGTTAAAAAAGTTCATCCCATTGATACAGCCAATCCAGTTGGCAAAATCTAGAATGAAGAATAACCCAAATGCTATAACAGTGTTATGCATACAGATACTCATGATGAATGTGTTTATAATTGCAAAAATTTCAAAATAACCTTAATGTCTAACTATAATGAATTATTTAAAGGGGCACCTGGGGGATGCCTGTGTGGCTTAGCTGGTTAAGCATTCAACTTCGGCTCAGGTCATGATCTTGCGGTTCATGGGTTCGATCTCTGCGTGGAGCTCTCTGCTGCCAGCGTGGAGCCCGCTTCAGGTCTGAAGTCCCCCTATCTCTCTGCCCCTCCCCCACTTGTGCCCTCTCTCTCTCTCTCTCTTTCTCTCTCTCTCAAAAATAAACATAAAAAAATTAAAGGGGCAACTGAGTGGCTCAATCACTTAAGCATCTACTCTTCATTTCACCTCAGGTCATGATCTCACAGTCATGAGATCAAACCCCATGTCAGGCTCTGCACTGAGCATGGGGCCTGCTTGGGATTCTCTCTCTTCCTCTCTCTCTGTCTCTCTTTCTGTCTCTCTCTCTCTCAAAATAAATAAATAAACATTTAAAAAAACTTTAAAAAAATAAAATAAAAAATAAAAAAAATCACAGTTCATTCACTTAGTGAATAAATACCAATTGTTAAAAATTAGATAATAATCTGTCTGAAAAACATAGGGAAACGCTTCTCCTCATATGCCATATCATTTATCAAATGCTCTATGCCAGAGTTAAGTGGTTACACACATCCATTATTTTATTCTCTCTATATCACCTGATAGGTTAGTATTTCTACCGTTTTGCTATTTATCTGTTTACAGCACTGTAGCCAATTTGCAAACACAAACCTTCCTGACAATGTAGATAATAGTCACAGGGCCGATCTACCAAGTAAAACAGAAAAGTAGAGCTCTACCGCCATTTTGTTTGTTGACCTTTTTTTGAGGTGACTGGTCTTCATAGGTTTGGGCTGTTATAATCACAGTTAGAAGAAAGGTTGAGTTCCTATATTATTGCCAAGATAGGTGACCAACGTCAGTATCTTGTTATGGGTTCTAGCTTTCCCTAAGGGTAGTCACCCATTTGCAGAACTGATCTTTGTAATGTTTAGAAACTAATACAACATGGACACTGTTGTGTCAATGCCAATCAGGATAATGCCACAGCCAGTAAGATTGGATAGTTGCATAAAAAGTAAGTAATGAAGCCATACCTGTGCAGTGGGTGAATACCCACCCCTGGCAATTGGGAATTAGAACGTTACTTGTGCTGTCCTGTGTCCTTTAAGTCACGCTTCGTCAGTAAGCCCAAAACTATTAGACTCTTAGGAATCAACTTGTGTTTCCGTGGATGGCTGAGCAAAGTTTTAATGAGACACTCCTTTAATACATTGAAAGTAATTTCCTCATGAAATCCCAATAACCAAGGTAAGTAGGGTTTCCAACAAATTATACTGGGAAATCTGTACAGAGTTCTTAATGAAGTGGCAAAGATAATTACAAACTTCTAATTAACTACTTAATTGCTATGAATTAGTAAATCTCCCAGCTTGGATGGCTTTTACTCAGTTTTGTGGTTGAAAAAATACATTCTCTTCAACTTTCTTCTTATTCTTTCAGTGCAATTAACCATTTCCTTGTACCACTGACCTTTTCTAAGAGACATTTAATTATTGTTAATCCTTAGCTCTTGTTTTTAATCATCCAAAATTTAATGGCTTTAGCAGCAGTAAACACCTTAGCTTTGGACCAGGTCTGTGTAAGTAACTTACAGAACATTGAGTCACAAGGCCTAGAAACTAATGTAGCTTATTTATTAAATAAATGAGAAACCATTCCGAACGTCTATTATGAGAAAAAGGAAAGCATTAGCTAGTATTTTATGATACATTCTGGTATTAATGCATTTCTCCTCCTCATCCCCTTCTCATTAAAAAAGAGAGAAGTGCATCATAATGGGACAATTGAGTTTCACCTTTAATCCAGGCCAACAAGGGAGGAAACATGAAGAATCTACTTCAAAACAATCCTTTTTACTTACTAGACTCATTCACAGAAGCTTGACAGAAAGACTCATTGATCCCTTTCTGTTGATTATAGAAAAAAAAAAATCACTGAGATGAAATGACATTTTAATTCCGTGTGTTGATAGAGGAAACTAAGAAATTTTGTCATAACTAACATATGACATGTAATATGAGTATCTTTAATCTTGTAGCTGGGATAAAATAGTCCACTGACTCTCATTTTCTCCCACTGGTTACTTTTATTTATTTTTTATTTATTTATTTATTTATTTTTAACATTTATTTATTTTTGGGACGGAGAGAGACAGAGCATGAACGGGGGAGGGGCAGAGAGAGAGGGAGACACAGAATCGGAAACAGGCTCCAGGCTCTGAGCCATCAGCCCAGAGCCCGACGCGGGGCTCGAAATCGCGGACCGCGAGATCGTGACCTGGCTGAAGTCGGACGCTTAACCGACTGCGCCACCCAGGCGCCCCATCCCACTGGTTACTTTTAACAATTACTGTACCCACTTGCTTATTTTAATATTTTATTTGATAAGCTTGTTACCGCCTGGATGATCCAATCCATAACAAAGGGAAAATGATAATTTCTGACACATTATGAATGGTGTGGATGAAAATCCATGCCATAAACAATCCAAATGAGGTACCTCTCAGAGTCATTTTCTAGAACTTAGCAGGGAAGGTATGAGGGCACAGAAGGTGGAAGGAGGGGACAAAGATACATTGTGTCTAAGGAGACTGATCAGTTGAACAAAAATTAGAAAAGTCAAATATACTAAGGGTTTACTTTTTTTACTTATTTACATAATATATTTCACTGTTGTATTCCTACATAGGGAAAAATAAAAGGGGTTAGAGATGTAAGGGGAGTATCAACACTCATTTTTACTCTCCATGGGAACTTAGAAAAATCATTTGACTTCTTTAGGCCTCAGGTTCATCAAGGATTAATTCCACCCACCTTGCAGTGCAGTTAATAAATAATGTATATATAATTCTCAGTAGAGTGCTTGCCATTTTTAAGGTACAAAATAAATATTGCCAACCAGTCTAACCTAAGTTCTGAATTGAACTAGCTGCTTCTCTCTAAAAGCTAAACTCCATATAACTTCAGTTTTAAAAATTTCTAAGTGAGGCAGAGAGGAGCAAAACATGATGTTTCTCACGTGAATCTGTTCCAGCATGCCTCTGGTGGGGCTCACTAACTCTCAGCTCTGCTGGGATGTGCCCTGAGCTACCACCAACTGGACTGAGTTGACAGTCTTGTCACACTGAATTAATGTGTTTGCCTTGCCATTTACATGGAGCTGAGGGTTGAAGACTTCTCGAAGACAAAGCTCCGTGACTTTGTGTGAGGGAGGTACTGATATTCAGAAAGCAACATAGAATGTTCTTTCCAAGGTACAGTTGCTCACTTACTCTGCATTAGACTCATTACCCAAGCCATGACTGCCTCCCCACCAGCTGTAAAAACTCAGGATGGAGGTTGGGTTTGCCAAGTTACCTTTGATGTCCTCATGCTGAAGTCCATGGGATATAATGAACATTAAGTTGAACATTAAGCTGTGCAAACCTGAGGTGCACTATGGTTGCAGGTTCTAGGTTTTATAGTCACAGTGTAGCCCTCCAGCTCCTGAGGTTTACAGAGATACCTCAGGAGGAGAGCTGTAACCATATCCAAAATGCAGTGACCTTTACAATGCGGCTACCTAAGTGAGAGGTTTGGCAAACCCAGGAAGGACTGGTTATGGCCCAGTCTTTCCTGTTTGTTTCAAGAAGGTTTTAATAGGTCAGGAGGGACCTGTTAGGGGAATCAGGGAATCAAAAAGTTCATAGGGGTAAAAGTAAAACTTAGAGCATCCTTTCTATATTTGTAATGTGCAAATAGCATTTTGCTCCATAGTTTCTACATTCAAGGAATTCATGTATTCTAGCCATGAAAGAGGTATTTAAAATCCTAAAATAAAACAGTAAAAATGTATTAGATACTACAAATTCAGAAATATTTCCAGTAGTTGCAGAAATTACTTTCACTAATGAACATGTTCCTAAGTAAATTTATTATTGAAGCAAGATTATAGGAGACACATAGATTTAGCCTATCTAAAAAGCATTATTCTTTTTTACAACCTAAGTGCATTGTGTATAGGTGGCTTATAACCAATGAACTTTTTTATTCGTTACTTCAGAACTACTTAAAAATAAATTTTAGTGTCATAAGAAATTTTTAAAAACATTTTAATTTCCATTGCCAACAATTTACTTCTCATTAGGGTAAAAATAGGTTTTTGTGTAACTTGATGGCATATGTGTGTGTGGTAGCAATACATACACACACGCACATGCACACACACGTGGGCTTGCTGCCCTCAGCTTTAGGAGACCAGTCAGAATGACCATCTTTCTGTGCATACTCGTACAGCACACAAATAGTCGCTGAAGTGTTGACATTGGTATACATGTTCTAGACAAAAAAGGATGGGAAAGAATGAAGGAAAATTGTCCTCCTCTTCTATGGTCTCTTCAAATGCTTCCCACCTAAACATGGCAAAAGTCTGGGCAAAGTCTATCCCCATATGTAAGGTACAACAGAAGCCTTCATTTACCCGTTTTAGAAGAACCTCACAAGACAGCATGTCTTGGTGTCTAATTCTACTGGACGTAGTTAACTGGGTAAAGCTAGGCAGTGTCATTTCCTTGTCCCCCAAGCATCCAGGGCAGTGTTTAGTTAGGTGGTTAGCTGCTCTCACTTTGAAGATGGAATGGAAAATCCTCAGAAATTCTCAGAAATGGTTCCTTCAGAGACTCTGAGATCTTCATATATGCCACGTGCTCTGCTAAGTGCTCTTTGGAGACTTATTTAAGCCTTACAATAATCCTATGAGGAAGATGTTATGCCCATTTTAAGGATGAAGAAACTGAGCATAGAAATGCTAAGTAACATACACAAGTTTTCACATCTGAGGATGAATCTGGGATTTAAACTTAAGTCTATCTGAACCTATGCTCTTATATGCTATTAAATGTGGCTGGCCAAAAGCGTAGGTAGAATTTCAAGGTTGATGTGTCCTCATGCATGCTTACAAGGCTCCTTGTAATTTGTGAAAGTGGGGGGGTGGTGGGATGGGAGGGGAAAGGAGGCAGAACGCTTTCCCCATACCCAAAGATGTCCATACCTTAATTCCTGGAGCCTGAGACTGTATTACATTATATGGCAAAGAAGAGTTTAGGTAGCAGGTACAATTGAGGTTGTTAGTCAGTTGCCCTTAAAACAGGGATATTGGTTATTAACCTGAATTATTGTAGTAGGCCCAATGGCATCACAGCCTTCTTTAAGGAGGAAGAGGGTGACAAAGGAGAGAGATCCAGAGAGATGGCATTGTGAGTAGGCTTGGGGCCAATACTGCTGACTTTAAAGATGGAACAAGAGACCCAAGCCTATAGGCAGTCTCTGGAAGCTGGACTGGCTAGGGAACAGATTGTCCCCTGGAGCCTCCAGAAGGAATGCAGACTTGCTGACACCTTGATTTTAGCCCACTGAGACCCATTTAAGATTTCTGACCTCCAGAACTGTGAGATAATAAACTTAAGTTGTTGTAAGCCACTAACTTTGTGATAATTTGTTATAGCAAGATCAGGAGACTAATACTAATACTAATAAGTGTTTTAGATGTCTTAGAATGCATGTTTAATAATGGGGCCATCAGAGCTGCACCTTCCCTTTTCCCATTTATATGGAGGCATTCATCATTGTCTTATCTATGGGGTGGTCTTACTCTGGCAGTCAACTCACTGGACATCATCAGTACTATAGGCAACTCCGCCATGGAGTCAGTATGGAAGCTATTTGTGATGGAAAGAAATTGTGTTTTATGGTATGAAAAATGATTAAAGTAAATCTATTAGTCATTTCTGTCTAAACTCTTCCCTAAATTTTTAGTCAAATTACACAATGCCAAAAGGTCGCAATTTCATTAGGGGGAATAGTCTGTAGACCATATGTGTGTGTGTGTGTGTGTGTGTGTGTGAGAGAGAGAGAGAGAGAGAGAGAGAGAGAGATATGTGTACAGAAGGAGTGTACATATGTATATGGAAACAGGGGGAGGAATTCAGTGCTGATTTTGATAGCGTCTCAATTTAAAAAAGCAAAATTTTGGGGCGCCTGGGTGGCTCAGTGGGTTAGGCGTCCGACTTCGGCTCAGGTCATGATCTCACGGTTCATGGGTTCGAGCCCCACGTCGTGCTCTGTGCTGACAGTTCAGAGCCTGGAGCCTGTTTTGGATTCAGTGTCTCCCTCTCTCTCTCCGTCCCTCCCTGGATCACACTGTCTCTCTCTATCAAAAATAAATAAACATTAAAAAAATTTTAAATAAAAAATAAGTAAAAAGCAAAATTTAAATACAAATGAATTACAGGTATCAAAAAATTAAGATGCCTGAAATGGTACCTTCGGCCATTAATTATTTTTCCACTAGATGGCAGTATAGTGTAAGCAAAAAGAACAACTGGTTCCTTAGCCTTGGGCTTCTCTAGCTGCTAGTAAAGGATGCTTTACTGCTCTTTACAAGAGGAAAGTCAGCAAGATTAACAGTCAATTTAGAGGGGTATGGCTGATCTACACTGATCCCAGGGCAGTAAAGTCCAAGAAAGAGCATGGATTTTGTGGCTCTCGGCGCCTTTGATTCTCAGCTGTGAAATCCTGGCAGGTTATTTAATGTCTCAGGGCCTTAGTTTCCACATTTCTGTAATGGGTGTGAATACTAATATCTTCCTTAGAGGGCTATTATGAGGATAAAATGAAGTAATATAGTTTAAAAATCTTAGCACATTAAGATTACTGGTATTTCTTTCTCTCCCCTGCTCAAGTGGAAAATAAGTAAATAGAATTTAAATGTCAGACCTTAAGCTCATATAGTCTCCAGTTATGGTTGTGATGATATGAAGAGTCTTGAAAAGTAAGATGAAATGACTTATTCTTTGCTGTGCTTCAGTTTGACTAAAGCTTTCCTAAAAGCAGTGCCATAACCTTCTGTTCATGCTCCCAAATGTAGTTGCTGTCTGTCTCATCTCCTCTCCAAAGATGAGGTTTATATCCCATGAGGAAGTTTCTCATCTTTCCCTGAGGCCTGCAATGCTGGACTGACATTTCCTGCTTCCTCAGCCTGCAGCAGGTGGGCCTTCAGTCTGCGTGCACAAGAATGCTGCCCAAATAGCAGAATTCAATAGTCTAGTGAGTTGAATGGTGATTCCTGAAAGACATGTCTACTGGAACCTGTCAATGTGTCCTTATTTAGAAATAGGGCCTTTGCAGATGTAATTAAGATGGGGATGAATTATCCTGGAATATCAAGATGGGCCCTAAATCCAATGATAAGTGTCCTTAAAAAGGCAGAGGGAGGTTGAGACAGAGGAGAAGGCCTTGTGAGGTGGAGGCCAATTGGAGGGATGTGGCACCACAGACCTAGGAACATCTGCAGCCACCAGGGGCTGGAAGAGACAGGAAGGATTCTTCCCTAGAGCCCTCAGAGGGAGCATGGCTCTGCTGACACCTCGATTTCAGACTTCCGGTCTCCACAACCATGAGAAAATCAATTTCTGTGGTTGTAAGCCACCAAGTTTGCGGTAATTTGTTACAGCAACCCTAGGAAAGTAATACAGATTTATGTCAAGAAAATCCCTGTCCCCAAATATATTTCTGCTGTTGCTAGAAATTCCATCATTAGAAAATTTATTTCTTTGGTTTAAATTGCAGCCTCTTTTAAAATAAAATACATAAGTTCCCTTGGGAAAGGTAACATATTTTGGAGAATGAATTTTTCACATTATGTACTCCGCGAATGGATGACTTGGGCCTGCAGAAAAGCACTGGGTACTTGGAAGGGAGTGATTCTAAAAAGGTGAAGGGAACTGGCTCTAAAAGACCAGCTTGACTTGCAAAGCAACTTGTCTGACATTTGGCCTAGAGATTCATTATTTCAGTGACTGTCAGTGAAAGAAGCAAGTATTTTGAGAAATATCAAGCAATATTGCCATCTAAGAAGATCCCATTCTGGATTAATTTCAGTATGCCCCTTGCTATAAAACAAGGGATCCACGAGGCCAATGGAACATGGCCTTAGAACTAGCACCTTTCCCTCCCAGACCATGATGCAGGTGTTCAGAATCCCCAAATTCTTTGACCAGATGGCCCCCAAACTGTTTCCAAGGTTCACACAGCTTGTATCTCTGGGTCTATGCTCCCTAGGACAGATCACACCACCAGCATGCACACTCCCAGGCACCAGGTGGCGAATGTGAGAGGCTTTTCAGTACAGAATGGAGCCAGAAATGGAGAGAAGAGACTTACTGGGACCTGTCTTTCTTGACACTTGGTAATTCTAAACTCAAACATAGCCTTCTTGGCCTTTATAAAGGTATATTTGTCAAGCATTGAACATAGTTTATTAAACAGTTTGTTAGTTTGGTCTGTAAATATTTAGACACATGGGATGTGGGCCTGCATTCACACCCTTTCCCAAAAGCTAAGGATGGCCTTCACTCTGAGACATGCAGCTCTTTAAAAACACTCTGTGGAGGCAGAGTAGTGAGCCAACAGCAGTCCATAAAAGGCAGGGTGTAAAAACAGAATCACAGTGCTGGATCTGCCACAAGGAGGAGAAGGAAAAAAAAAAAAAAAAAAAAAAACTTGGAACAGAACTGGTAGTAAAATCTAAGAATCACACCAAGCGTGCAAATGACTACATGGTAGAAAGCAGATACAGGCTCCACATCTTTCAGTTATTTGACTTAAAAAAAAGACACTTAAAGTTTTTGAACTGCGGTGTCTTCAGATATAAAATTGGGATGATTAAACCTATGCCAAAGAGTTACTATGAGAAGTCAGAAAGGAGTAAATTAAAGTTACTGCTTTAGGTGAGGCCACATAGAGTGTGCCGTGTAAACTGTAATTCTGCTTGTTATTGCTGTTGACAATTCCTTCATGGTGTCACAGGAGCTGGGTAGGAAGAGACAGCACCAGCTATGGCACAGCAGTGGGCGTCTTGCTCAAAGCATCAGCTGACTCAGGAAATGAGGCAGACCCTGCTATCCGAAATGGACTTTTGCTTGGCTGTACGTACACTTACATGTGGTGAGAATAAGCAGCCTAAGACAACATTGCTCATGGGAAGCCCCAGAGTCATACATGTGGATCTTAAATGTGATTTTAGCTCCAGTTAGCTCAGACCAGATCTCTCTCTGACATGATACATGGAACTGTTGTTATTAATTTTAATAATTGGGTAATTTATGAGAAAATAGATGGGCTGCTCTGAAATGAAAACTATATGTAATTTATTGAAAAGTAATTTGAGAACAATTACATATATTAAACTAAAAGTTATAAAAGGCAGACTCTTAAATTTCCTTCTCTCTTTACTAATTTCTGGTGAATCTTGGTCAGGACTGCTATGGGAATGGCTTTTGTTTTGGTTTAGCTCAGAGTGTTACTTCTTTCAGCCAGCAGAACTTGTTAATTTCCTTTGTGGGCTGCATCCCTCTGGGTCCTTCTCAAGCAGCTGGGATGATTGCTTCTTTGTATCACAATCTTTATTGTAATTGCAGAGATCTTTTTCTTCTATAACTACAGCCACTGAAAGATTTTAAGTACCAAAGTCTTTACCAGGTGTTTCTAAGAAGGGCCCTTCCTCTATTATTGTCTACAAAAAGCCAGCCTGCTTGCTGTGGGTTATTCCATGGCCAGGAGTGAATAAGCCTCTCTTTCTGCTTTTTTGGGTCAGTGTCCTTGTTCTGTCTTGACCTCAAGTACTTGCTCTGTGTTCTGCCCAATTGATTCCATGTTGTTCATAAAGCTGTGACTTTTAAATGAACACTTTTTTTTCCTTTTGGTATGCGAAGAGGAACTTTCCAATTAGATCATAGCCAAATATTGATTCTCTATTAAGCAGACACATAAATGCCTTTTTTTATTTCCTGTATAGCAGCCTTAAGCATTCTGTTATGATTTTCACTGTTTTGTACCTAGTGGTCATTTGGCTGCTGAAGCACCCAGGATAGTGCAGGGTGAGAAAAAGAAAAAAGAATGCTACAATTTAGTGTGACTGACCATTTCAATCCTAATTTTTAGGCAACAAAGTATGATCTTTCTTGGGAGCTTATCAATAGCTTGAAAAAAAATGCTGGTGAATGTGGAAAGTGAAAAGAGGTAGCTAATACACAAAAAATTCAGAATCAGGAGACAAAAATATCTTTATACCAGAATGATGAGTGGAAACAACAGTGTCAAATGCAGGACAGATAAATGTAGTTTCCTCCACTGAAGTTTGAAAACCTGTCATTCAGGTGCAGGCGGGGAGATGTGTTTTAACAGCTGGGCATGTACCAGAGGCTCAGTCTTTGCATCAGCATGAGAAGCTAGCGTGGCCTTCAAAGCTTTTCACACTCTGGCCTTTTTACCTTCCTGTCTAGCCTCATATCTAATGACATTTTCTACCAACCCACTCTCTTCCGACAGGTAATGGGAGGTAGATTTTAGCTCAACATAAGGAAGAATTTTCTAACAGAACTGTCCAAAATTAGAATGAACTTTCTCCAGAAGCAGCCAGTGCCCCCAGCAATAAGGGGTTCCAGCTGAGGCTTAATAACCTTTTGTAAGGTAATTGGAAAGGGGATTGAATCAGTATAACTAAGAAAATAGACTCTGGAATAAAAAAAAAAGTTCAAAGACTTTAAATAGATGCATTATTTGGGGCAGTGTGGTGGTTTCTGGAGCTTGTCAGCCTGGCTTTCAATCCAGGTCTGCCACTTACTAGTTGTATGACCTTGGCATGTCATTAAAGCTCTTCTGGCCTCAGTTATCTCATCTGTAAAATGTGAGCCACAGTACTTTCTTTGGAAGTACTATTCTCAGCATTGTCTGAGGATTGAGCAAGTTAACATACATTATCTTGGAACATTATCATATACTAAGCATTTACTAAATGTTAATAATTATTATTTAACTACTTAAACCTACATTTTCTCCTTGTTAAAATATAGATTTTTCTTTGAAAAAAAATGAAGTATGATTAATATAATACTTAACACACTAAACTATGACTATTAGTTTAATGAAATATTCTGCAGTATATGATATCTAACATTTCTTATAAACCTGAGATTCTGTGTCCAATGCCCAGATGCTAGAGGAGTTTTTCCAGCATATGCTGTGGAGTCAGATACCTATAACTTGTGTATAGAAACAGAACATTCCATCATTCCATCAATTTAATCCATTAATGATGGGGAGGGGATGAGGGAGAGGGAGAAAGAAAAAAATGAAAACTTTAAGATTATAATTGTCATTCCCAATAGTCCATGGATCAACATGTGGACAATTAGGTACCAAAAGAGAGATTAAAAAAAAAAAAAAAAGATTACACAGAATAATGATTCTGATGCATAATATATTTGCTATTCCTCATTTTCATTGTCTTCCTATTGGTTTTAAAAATATGCATGCATTTTTCAGGTTGAAGGATGGAAATTGATTTGAAAATCCCTGCATCATTTTTCTACTGTATTTCAAAAGCTATGAAATTCTTTGTCTGTCTAATCACCTACATGAAACCATCAGTATCATGACATATGTCAATTGTGCTTCTCTGTGAATATATTTTTAGAATATATTTTTTGACATTGTGGATTTAAAGAGAATTCTAATACGTATCTTTTAACTTCTGTCTTCTATCCTGGTATTAAAATAGTGGAACAGAGACACCTATTCTCACAGCTTCCAGCTCTTAGGAATGGGAATTGAGCTGTCCTTCCAGCTGGTTTTATTGCAGTTTCTAATGGAACAATTCATGTATACCTCTGTGTAGTAAGTACAAACATGTGCATGCACGGGCCCCAGAGAACATCCAAAGGGAGCATAGGATTTCATCCCAGGATTCTAGATTAATATACTCTGGTTGGAGTGGAAGAAGGAGGAGAAAGTAAGAAGTGTGACTACAAGATAGTTATTTAACAATGGCGGCAGTTGGCTGAGTATAAGGTGGGTACTATCAGTACTTTGGAGGTCAGAGATATCTCTGGACAGATATCTCTGGACAGATGTGGGCAACAGTCACTCTTAAGAGGTGCTGCTACAGGACAAGAGCAAATGCTCTGGGAGAGTGGGCAGGATAAGCTCACAGAGCCTCTGTTTCATCATCTACAGATTGTATGTGAGGATGCTTCCCTCTCGGTGGTTTTAAGACCCTGGTGGAACTGGAGAGTGTTATGCTAAGTGAAATAAGCCATACTGAGAAAGACAGATACCATATGTTTTCACTCTTATGTGGATCCTGAGAAACTTAACAGAAACCCATGGGGGAGGGGAAGGAAAAAAAAAAAAGAGGTTAGGGTGGAAGAGAGCCAAAGCATAAGAGGCTCTTAAAAACTGAGAACAAACTGAGGGTTGATGGGGGGTGGGAGGGAGGGGAGGGTGGGTGATGGGTATCGAGGAGGGCACCTTTTGGGATGAGCACTGGGTGTTATATGTAAACCAATTTGACAATAAATTTCATATATTGAAAAAAATAAATAAATAAAAATAAATAAATTTCATATATTGAAAAAAAAAAAAAAAGACCCTGGTGGTGGAAAGAACTAAAGACAATGGAGGGACAATACCTAGCATGTGAAAACAGCCAATAACTGTGAGCTTGCTATCTTTATCATTGACATGTATGTGGCTGGGATTCAGAAGGATAAGTAAAATTCAGAGACCCACACAAAGATTTGAGGGGCAACAGCAGAAGTAGAAGGCAGGGCAGTGAGGGCAGGGCAGTGGGGAAAATTTAGGGAAAAAAATATGAGCAGCCCAAAAGAGAGGGCATAGAGTCTCAAACTAGTTGTATCTTTTAAATTCAATATAAGCACTAGATCTACTTTTTTAGCTTGAAGCTTAGAGGATTCAATACCCTCATAAGAATTTTTATACAAAATAAGGTACAAAGTGAATGGTTATTTCAAATGAGGATATAAACCAAAACATGTTATATAAACTTTTAAAGGCTGACAGACGCCAAAAACATCACAAAATTTAGGAAAATAGCATAATATGATTGTGAACCTAAAAGGTTACATACCACTAAATTGGATTGAAGTATACTCTGAACAAAAATTCTTGCTATAAAGATCCAAAATACTCCCCCCCCCCAACTTCATCACCTCCTGACAAAGATGGGTATATCTGCAAGCATAAAGACATGGTAGGTTTATTTGGGTGAAAATATCTTACTTTTGCTAATTTTACAAAGGCATATGATAACATGGACGTGATGCTGGATCTCCTGCCAGTGAAGAGCCCTCAACATTAAGCCTCATTAAATCTGTGGCAAATCACCTCTGCATAAGGACAGTAGGAAGACTGTAGGTGTGAGTCACTGGAACTATTGCTTTAGGAAGATAAATGTAGTGTGGTCATAGCTAGAAAAGCAACTGAATATGGGGAGAGCAACATTTAGAATTCAAAAAAGTGAGAGACATCAGAGAATCAACACTTATTAGATGACTGACAAGATAAGAACAATGACAAGACAGGGAGGAGCCCAAAGTGCCAGGGACGCTGAGCTCATATGACTGAGGGAATATACACTAGAGGCTTTGGCAAGGAAACAGCTACTGTCTGTAAGAAGGTCTGTCCACTTATACTGGTCATGGGCTTCAGGAGGTCAGCACACCCAAAGGCTGGAGAGGAGGGAAAATGCCCCCTTTCCAGTGTGATTGACCACATCAAGCACAGAAATAGAATGAATACTTATTCAAATGCTTATGGTTAGAAACCAGAGAGAGATTGAGGTCTTCCTATGGCAACACTATGACCAGGGTCTAGGGATACCCAACGTAACCTAGGCCCAGTTTTTAGGAGACCCCGAAGAAAAATATGCTCTTAGCAACTAGAAGGAAAACTATTCCTGGTTATTGTGATGCCTTTTTGAAAGTCCTTGGATGGCAACTGTAGTAATCTGGGATCCACCACGTGTAGAGCTCCTTTTGCTCAGGTTAGAAACCTTCTCCTTAAATCGAATCTGGACTCCCAATCCCAACCATGATAGGGGGGTGGAAGCAGATGGACAGTGAGAGGCTGTTTGCCCACAGTGCCTCTGCTGAGCTGGTCTATAGAAGCCTGGGCCATAGCCCCATGTGGCTTCCAGGTGAAATGAAGAGCAAGCATCCAAATTAAGAGCGGGTAGCTGTCCAAACCCAGGTAAAATGAGCACTCCAGCCATGGAAAGGAGAAGCAAGGAAGGGACCACATACATATTCTGACTTCAGCAAGCAACTGGACTCAATCTACCATCTTCCTTGACACGGACTAACCATAGAGAATGATTCCAACTACTTGGTAGCAAATTTACTTTCTCCTCACATCCACTGGCAGGCAAGCACTACTCTACTTCACAGATGAGCTGATAGGCTCCAAGTTTATCTTATCTAAGACTATGTAGCTATAAAGGCAGCAGCAAGCTAATAGTAGTGATAGGTAACACAGTATTGTAAGTAGTTCCACTATGTTAGCTCCCTTAAGCATCACTACAACCCTAGAAAGTAGTGATGTCATAACCAGCCTCATTTCACAGGTGAGGCAACTGAGGCATAATGAAGTCAGGTAGCTTGTCTGGATAAGAGACCAGGATCTGAATGAGGGCGGTTAAGTTGTATAGAGCATGTGATATTCACCATGTGCTCTCCAAGATTTCCAAGTATGACTGCTGATTCCACAGCTATCCTTTTTCTCCAGTCTACCACTTTGACCTACATTCAGAGCTAGATTCCCCCTCATGTAAAGACAGAGAGTATAAATCTGTCCCAAGAGCCAGTAGGAGAAGTAGAAAGAGGAAGGAGCATTTTGCCAGTAAGGTACATTTTTTTGGAAATGCAAAGTGGAGATTTGTAAGTGTCCCTGAGGAAAAGGAGCCCTTAGGGATTTATTTGTCCTAGAAATGTAGATTTGAGAGTCAGCAGCAGGAGGGAATAGTGAGAGCTATGAGGTAGAATCTGCTCGTGTATAATTATGTAATTAAAATAATGATACCTTAGAGTCATTTACTACTTTAAAATTTTCAAAACACTTTAACATACATTATTACACCTAATCACCTATAATATTTTAAAATGTAAGTGATACTGAATATGCTGCATATTACAAAAAAAAAAGGTTTGAATGTGTTTCTGTTCCAGAGATAAAAGAACAAGATGACACAGGGAGGCAGGGAAACGGGCGAATGTTGATTTTATGCCATGTGTCAAGAAAGGTGTGAGATGTTTATTCCATTATTTTACTCATTCCAACAAAAAATATATGAGAACAAAACCACGTCCTTATTTCACAGGTAAGAAAACAAAGACTGAGTTTATGTAACTTGCCCAAGGTCACGCATGCAGCTAGCAGGTGCTCAGGCCAGGTTCCCATAGGTCTGTCCAACTGCGGAGGTCATTTTCTTCTGCAACACCACAGCGTGCTTCTGTTGCAAAGTCTTTCTGGAGGTGCCAGGCCCTCATCCAGCACATGGCACCTGCCCAAATATCTACTTGCAGTTTTGGTGCTTCATAGCACCAAATTCAGGTGGTGCTAGTATTCATTTATTAAGTTCTGTCCGTTCTAGATACATATCACTCAACACATTCATACAAAATGAATAGACTGAAAATCTGGAAGTCTGTGTCAACGCACCCCCCATGACCATAAAACTTCCACTCCAGATTTAAGCTCAATTCATCTTGTGATTAACTTCCACACGAACAGCCTTTGCTCTAGAATCAAGCTGCATCCCCATCAATGTTGCTATTTCTCATTCACTAAGACTTGCTGAATTAACAGATTTTATCTGCCTCCTCCATCTCTTCCGTATTCTGTAATATCTGTCTCCCAGAACTTGTGTTGATCTTTGGAACTCATCAGTTTCAACCCTGACACCTGCTGTGTCTCCTCTAAGCTCAGTCTCCTGCTGACTGAGCCTGATTGTTGGCTACTTTTGCTAAGAGATTTTAGGGGTCAGGAAGGCCATTCAAACAAGCATGACATCATATTAGATCCAGACAGAAAAAAGCCTACCATGCCAAATTGAATGAATGTGTTCATTGGATCCAGTTTTCCCTGGGCCAGACTCTTTTCTGGGTGGGCCCCAGGCTACATGTTCAAAGTTACTTTTTAAACGTCTAGAATAAAGAGTCTTGCATTCGGTCAATATGCTATAGTGGATAAGACTGACTGGTTCAAGTTGAGTCTTGTGTTCAGATCCTGCTCCCACTCCTTACTTAATGTGTAAGATTGGACAATGTGTCTTAAGATATTTGAGACTCAGTTTCCTCATTTATGTAATTGAGAGAATATCTACCCCAGTGTTCTTACACGAATTAATGAATGTGAAACATATATTACCTATGGAGCACTCAATGAGGCTGCCACTATTAAATACTTTTATCACTAAAAGTTACAGGTATAAGGTTTTTAAAGATTTATCAACCTGTTCAAAATGTTATTGTAGTTGCCTAGGGAGTGAAGTGTGATTTAGATCCGTGGTTTCCAAACTTTGCTGCATGTTAAAATCACCTGGGGGAGCTTTTCAAAATTCTGATGCCCATCCCATTCTAGTGTAATTGGAATGTCTGAGCAACCGGGGTGCCTGGGTGGCTTAATCGGTGAAGTGTCCAACTTCAGCTCTGGTCATCATCTCTCAGTCCGTGAGTTTGAACCCTGTGTCCGGCTCTGTGCAGACAGCCCAGAGCCTGGGAGCCTGTTTCAGTTTCTGCCCCTCCCCGACTTCTGCGCTCTCTCTCTCTCTCTCTCTCTCTCTCTCTCAAAAATAAACATAAAAAAGAAAAAGGAATGTCCGGGTGTGGGAAGTAAGCGTAGTTTTCGAAGATCCTCAGGTGATTTCAGTGTGCCACAAAGTTTGGAAACAGCTTGATAGAGTTGCTTTCAGTTCTTCAACTTCTATCTCAAGGACCAGTGTCTCCCCACACTCACCCCCATGGCCCACCAGGGAAGGGCAGTGACCCTGGCTCCCTGTTCTAGTCTGCCGCCTTCCTTCTATTGGTAATGCACCCCATCTTTAGAAACGGTGTTGAGCACTTCTTCAGTAAAATGACAAAGGCAGAGGATGGACGATATTAAGCAGTGGGCAGGTAGGAGGCTGTGGAGACAACAAATTCAGCAAAATAGGGTGTGAGGGATGTAGACCTTTGGTGGCTGCAAGATGGTAGGAGCAGTTATTGAAATAACTCAGCCCCTCTCTAGAGTCAGAGCCCTTTCAATGCTTTCAGGGTAATTTCACTCCCACTTTTGCTCCTGCTAATGGGCTTATGTAGGATTCTTCCCCGGGGTGGGGGTGGGGGGGAAGGCTGAGCTTTTCAACTAAAGCTTACAAACATTGCTCCTTCTCAAAGTAATTAATGAATACAGGGGATTAAAGGTGCCAGAGAGGGTATTCTTGGGATGACTGTCAAAGATGAACAAAGCCAGACACTAGCTAAAAGTGTAAGGACAGATTCCAATCAGGAATATCCTATTGCAATAGGGAAAAGAGTCCAATGTGAACTGAACTCGACTTTGATTTGTGCAGAGGTGACTGGGTGTTTTAAAGGGAGAGTAGGGGATACAGAGGGGACAACAGGGGGCTCAGTAGAGTCAGGAAGTGAAAAATGACAAAAAGCAGGAAGTGGTTGGTCCACGTGAAACACATCTGGGTTTTCTAATTATTGCTCGTTAACATTAGGCTCCTAGCCTCCCACTGAGACTGAAAAACAGGGCCCCTATCTTTAGATGTTGACTGGAAGAAAGAGTAAATTTTTTTTTTTTTTTTACCAGCTTTAAGTTCTCTAAGACAGGCACTTGAAGGGGACCTGGGGATATGATAGGGATGCAGTTTTAAGCTGTTAGAAACTATGTTAGTATCTGCTCGAGCCTTTATAGTGTTTTGTACAAGATTGAGGTCTGGGGGAGAAGAGGGCTCAGAGGAGCCTGGCTAGAGTTTGGTCAAGGGGAGAGGCGTCAAGGCAGAGGATTGATGAGTGTCATTTATAACCTCTCCCTATGTCAGCAGGGGCCTTTCTGTCAGCCTGCAGGAGTCAAATTAAGCAGCCATGTGCTGTGTGCTGCCTGGTGCAGAGCAAAGCGAGTAGTACAGGTCTGACTCGCAATCAGAGAGGTCCTGCTACGCCATCTCAGGACCTCCTCTTGTTTAGCACTGACTCAGACCACCTCTCTTCTCCTTCATATCAAACCTGTGGTTCCACTTGGCCTCTCTGTTTGTCAGGTTGGCACACAGGAGCTCCCATAGAAGTGGTGGTCCTGGCCTTCGAGGCCTCAGCCCACTTATCAAGATCCACAAGCCCTCAGGGCCCAAGGAGCTCCAGTGTTGCCATGGCAGCACAAGAGCCTGGCCTTTCCTGGACTCCAGGTCCACGGAAGTATTTTTTTTTTCTTTTTTTAGAATTTTGCAGAAGAGGAAGAACCCCAAGCCAGGTTATCCCACAAACCACTACTCTATGGCAAGATGAGAAATACTATCACTTAGCTATTACTCCATAGGCTACAGTCTGGTCAGTGCAGGGACCAGTCTCCTGAAACTGTGGCAGGATGGTGGAGGATTTATATGCTTGGACTAGACTCACTAGGTGGCATCACAGCTCTGCTTCGCACTGGCCAAGTGACATTGGGCACTGCTTCTCTGTACCAGCTTCCAATCTGTACAGTGGGATATGCTTGTGCTAATTATATGATTACTATGTAAAAGTATGTAAAACTCTTCCTGATATATATAATAAGCACCTTCTAAGTGCTTCCCATTATTATCCCAAAGTTTTCTGTAACCGGTCTTTCCTTTTGGCAACAATTTATCCTGTGGATTACACATTTCTCTTGAAATTTCTTTTCTTTTTTTTTCTTTAAGTTTTTTTTTTTTTTTATTTGAGAGAGAGAGCAAATGGGCACAGGGGGGAGGGGCAAGGTAGGAGGGGAGAGAGAATCCTAAGCAAGCACAGAGCTTGCTTGTGATCTCACGATGATTTGGGGCTTGATCCCACAAACCATGAGATCATGACCTAAGCTGAAATCAAGAGTCAGATGCTTAACTGACTGAGCCACCCAGGCACCCCAAAATTTCTTATTTTTTGTGATTCAGGCTTACTTCTTATCTTCTGATTTCTGCCTCTATCCTTGTTTTTATTCCTTCTGATTTCCCACCATCCAGCCAAATTAAACTATCCCAACATTTTGTCAATGGCCATCTCTCTCTTGATGTCTATATGTTCCCTTCAAACAAGTTCCATCTCTTCCTATAGCTCCTTCTCTCATGACAAGGTAGATGACTCAGCTTCTGCCCTGCCTTCCTTGAAATCTCACTTTTTTGGCTGGAATTTATATATTGATTCAGTGGTTGCTCAGCCTTGGCACCAGAAAGACTTTGTCTGGGTTTTGCTAATGAATGGTATAATTAGCAAATTACTTATTTTCTCCAAGACCTTCTCTCCCAATAAAATGGGGGTAATAACAAGTTTCTACTTCATAGAATAATTGTAGGCATTAGATGGATATTTCATATCAAATTGTTGGCAAAGTGCCTGGTATATAGAATGTAGCTATTGTGTTCAACTTCTCAAATCCAATGTGTCTAAAACCCAGATTACTGTCTACTTCCTGTAAAAAAACAACTCCTCTTCTAAATTTCTTATTACTGTTAATAGTACTATCATGTTCTTAGTCACCTGTTTTTTGAGTTGAGTCATCCTTGACTCTTCCCTCATTCACTCCACACCTGAGGGGTCAGCAAATTCTGTTGACTTTTGTTCAGGTCTCAGAAGTATCTATTGTTTTCTGCCTCCTCATTCCCCATTTTTATTGTCACTGCTCTATATCTTCTTTGGTCTACTACAGTAACCCAATAAATAATTTCTTTGATTTTAGAGCTCCATTACCTTTATTGGGATCATCAATTGGTACTGGCAAAATCAGGATCACAGACAGTGTTAGAGGCCTGAATAGGATGTGTGTGTGTGTGTGTGTGTGTGTGTGTGTGTGTGTGTGTGTGCGTGCGCGTGCACGTGTGTGTGTGTGTGTGTGTGTGTGTGTGTGTGTGTGTGTGTGTTTAAAAATTTAACACTAGGGGCGCCTGGGTGGCCCAGTCTGTTGAGTGTCCGACTTCAGCTCAGGTCATGATCTCACAGTCTGTGGGTTCGAGCCCCGCGTCGGGCTCTGTGCTGACAGCTCAGAGCCTGGAGCCTGCTTCCAATCCTGTGTCTCCCTCTCTCTCTGCTCCCCCACTCTCACTTTGTCTCACTCTCAGAAATAAATAAATATTACAAACATTTAAAAAAATTAAAAAATAAAAATTTAACACTATGTTAATGTTCTCAGTATATAACAAGTCCCACCAATTCCTTTGTTTTTTTATTCTGTTTGGTGCCTCAAGTATTTTGGGTTTGCAACTTCTCTTGATCCCTGTTAGCCCTTTGATGATGTAATGAGCAAAATTGTCCAAAAATGATCCTGGCAGTTAGCTGGGACTTGGAACCTCCATCAAAATTAAACTTGCTAATCAGTCTCTTCCTCCCACAGAGGACACTGCAACATCTCATGGGTTCCAAGGTCTCCAAATTCTAGCTATTTGCCTTCCTATAAATAGCTGGCATCTCAAATTCAGACTCTGTGTAACTCAATAATCTGTGCATTCACCCACTATGATGCTTAATTTTATGTGTCAACTAGACTAGGTAGGCCAAGAGGTGCCCAGATTAAATGTTATTTTCTGGGGGGGGGGGCTGTGTGGGGGTTTTTTTTTTTTTTTTTTAATTTTTTTTTCAACGTTTTTATTTATTTTTGGGACAGAGAGAGACAGAGCATGAACGGGGGAGGGGCAGAGAGAGAGGGAGACACAGAATTGGAAACAGGCTCCAGGCTCTGAGCCATCAGCCCAGAGCCTGACGCGGGGCTCGAACTCACGGACCCCGAGATCGTGACCTGGCTGAAGTCGGACGCTTAACCGACTGCGCCACCCAGGCGCCCCTGTGTGGGTGTTTCTGAATGAGGTTAGCATTTGAACCTGTGGGCTCAAATCTTGTAGACTGCCCTCCCCAATGTGCATGGGCATCACCCATTCTGTTGAGGACCTGAATAAGCAAAAAGGCAGAGAAATGAGGAATCCATCCTTTCTGTTTCCTGCCTGACTGCTTGAGCTGGGACATCTGTCTTCTCCTTCCCTTGGACTGGTATTTACATCTTCAGCTCCTCTGGTTCAGACTTGAATTAGAATTACACCGCTGGCTCTCCTGGGTCTCCAGCTAACAGACAGCAGATCATGAGACTTCTCAGCCTTCATAATCATGTGAACCAATTCCTTGTAATAAATCTCTTCATTTATTTGATATCAATCATATCATATCAGATCATATCATATATCATATATACTGGTGGCATAATATATAATTTGTTCTGTTTCTCTAGAGCACCCTGACTAATATATCCACTGATGGGCTAATCCCCCATACTTATCCCTTAACAATGGAAAGTGGACTATCAACTACTGCGGGGATACTTGTCAAGCTCAGCACTGCCTTGAACCCAACACACATTTCTGTGGAATGAAAGAAGAAACAGGGCTCTCATAACTACTTTTTTTTTTTCCCTGTGGCCTATTTAAGCTTCCCTAGTAAAGGCTGTTTTTAATGCATACCATGGGAAGTTGTGAACTTTGTACCAAACCTTAGTTGTGAACTTTGTACTGGGTTCTGGTGAGAACCCAGAAGTGATCTACCTTGTTGAAACCACTGCTAGCCTGTCAGGTAAAACTTTTGACCAGCTTCTCTCTCTCATTTCTTCTTCCATTAGTCCTTCGAGTTAATATTTTATGCACACTGAGGTACTTACCCTTTTAAGTCACTACCTTGTGGTTCACCACTTCTACCCTTAGTAAGCCCTCATCCAACTCCTGTCTCTTCCTGTGTGAATCCTGGCCACCTTCCACCATCTATTTTAAAGGCTATCTAGGAAAACTTCCCTTCAAGACCAATTCAGTTAAGGTGTCTTCCCTAGATATTCTTATTCAAACCATCCTTATGGCACCTAACACACAGTGCCTTGGCTTGTGAACATTTGGATGCATGTTTTGTTTTTGGTTTTGTTTTTAATCCCTTCTCCTTCAGAAATAATATGGCTGTTACTTATCATTATATGTCCCGTGGCCAGCACCGACTGCTCTGCTTGAAATAGTCAATAAATGTGTGGTAAAGTAGGACTTCTGTGTCAGAATGTATAAAGGAAAAGGTGGTCCATTGAAATGTTGGGGGCTTTCAAAATTAACACAAAGCTTTTCTTGGATTTTAAAGACTGTACAAGCCAATGATTTGCTGAATACAAACTACAACTACAGCCTTTCTCTGCTATTCTGACTCACTGGAGATTATGTCCTCCAGGCCTGAATGTCTGGCAAGTACTCTGAAATGAGTTTTCTGTGGTTGTTATTGTTGTTTTTCTAAGCCACACACAGTGAATAACCCTGATATTTTTATTTGTGTTTGGCCCTTAAATTAATCTTAAAGTAAGCAGTTTGGTTAGGCAGTTGTACAAGCTCCCTAGCCAGCCTGCTTATCAACAAACCAGCTGTTTTCTGTATGTCGGCCACCATACCTATTTCACTATTTTACTCTTTTATATTAAAATAGATTTCAAGTATGAGTGAATACTTGAAAAGAAGTCTGCATGACAAAATGTCTCTCATCTTATGTAAAATAGGGCTGTATCAACAGGGTGTAAAATGTCTGGATTTAATGTCAAAACAATCTCAGTATTTGACATAAGCCATACATCTGCCAAGTATTTTCCTTTTTCTCCCACAAGATGTTTGGTATCCTTTAGAATAAATTTTCAGATTTATGATATTTGAGCTGATTTATTCTGGCCTAAAATAGGGATAAATGGAAAGCAGAGCTGTCTATATGCATCTAGTTTTTTTGACCAAATTCAGTTGGACATAAAGTGACTAAAAATTCCACTTCCAATCAAGACTAACAAGGACTGGCTTAACCTTCTGTGTGCACTGGATGTTTGTGCCCCCTCCCCCTCTGCCGCAAAGTCCTATGTTTAAGCCCTACCCCTCAATGTGGTGGTATTAGGAAGAAGGGCATTTGGGAAGCCATTAGGTTCAGATGAGGTTATAAGATTCAGAGTTCCCATGGTGGGATTAGTGTACTTATAAGGAAAGGAAGAATGACCATCACACTCTCTATCTGCCCACCATGTCAGGACACAGCAAGAAGGCAGCAGCCATCTGCAAGCCAGGAAGAATGTCCTCACCAAGAACCCAGTCGCTGGCATCTTGATCTTGGACTTCCCATCCAGAACTGTGAGAAATAATTATCTTTTGTTTAAGCCACCCAGTCTATGGTATTTTTGTTATGGCAGCCTGAACAGATTAAGACACCTTCCTGTCTTAAACAATTAAAAAATTAGACAAAATATGCAAAGCAATAGTCTTCAGACTCTGAACAACAGAGTATGCATAACAATGATCCTCCAGAGAAAGGGTACAAACAAGATAAACCCTGTGATTGTCCCAGCCTACTGAATAAAGAAATTTTTCAGCATTAAATGTAACAGAGGGAACCAGAAATGGAGCCTGATAGTCTTTCTGTGTTGAGGAAAACACGTTAGGATTTCAGGGAGACCAAGGAAACTAGTTTGTGGGGCAGAATACCAGAGACCAGCTTCATAAGGAGAGATTTCCAAAGATCTTCAGAGTTTTCCTTGGGTCTTTACTGAGTCTTTCCTTGGGTCTTTCCTTGGGTCTTTCCTATTGGTCAGTGCACATTAACAAACAACCAATACCTAGCAAAGAACCATCACAAAGAAATAAGAAGAATAATACTTGGAGTTCACACAGGGCCAGGAGCAGTTCTACCTGCCAAAGTGGAAATATTTCCTAATAGAGGTCCATCAGGTGGAGTTTTCAAAAGGATATTACCTTACAAGTAGGATAAATTAGCCCCCAAATAAAGGCTGCTCTACCTCCAATTAATGAATTTTAAAAGCAAGTCTGAAAAGGCTAAAACAAGTGGTTTAACTGCATCCCAGAACAAAGCCCCAAACTATTTAAGGAAATACAACACACACACACATGCAAACCCACAAGACAACCCAGCATCCACCAACATAAAATCCACAGTGTCTGGCATACACTGATAGTGACACATATACCTAACTCATTGGGGAAGGAAGAAATACATTGTTTCTTGACTGAATGAGGAGAATAACTTGTGAGCTGTCCTTTTCTAAACTTTTATTTGGTGAGGAGGATACAGTGGGGAAGACTAAGCTAGGTTTACATTGCCCTACTATCTCTGTCTCATAGTCCGTGGGTGCCAATGCACAGCATCTATTGTTGTAGCCTTGATTTGACATTGCAGAACAGTAATATTTACTTCTCTGTCACTATCTCTGAAAACTCTATGGAGAGGAAAATATATATGACTGGTTGGATTTCAATGAAAGGCAGAAATATAGTATATCCCACCATTTATGCCACCAATAAAATACATTAAATTTTTTTCTTTTAAATAAGATTTTTCTGAATTTGTAAATAGCAAATAAGATATATTTCTTGTATTATTCTCTTATTTTAAGAACAATAAAATACAACAACTCACCATGTTAAGGCATTGAATCTAAAGCATTCAAAGTCATTTAGCATGCAGTGAAGGAACTAGCAGATGATTTGGAGCCAGAGACATCCAGAGTTGGTTCTACTATTTATTAGTCCTGTGACTTGGGCAATTTATTTGAACTCCCTGAGTCCCAATATATACCTTTATAAAATGGAGATAGTGACACCTCAGAGGGTTATTGTACAGATTAAATGAGGTCATGAAAATAAAGAATCTCTCTCACTCAGCTCTTAGCACTCAGTAGGTGATCAACAAATGTTATTCCTCTCTTCTTCCATTCATATATCATTCTTGCCAAAATATCTTAGTATAATTTAAAATTTTTAGCCAGTAATGAGCAGATTCATAGCTTTACTCAGTATTTGGAAAAATAAATTTGATCGCTTCCTGATCAAGATGGCAGACACATGCATGCCAAAATATCATTAAAACTAGAATATGAAAGTACAAAATGGAATAGCTCCTTAACAGAATGGAGAGAATGCATCAGCAAATCAGACATTTGGGAAAGTGAATGGGACTATATTGACATATAAGCCACCATTCAAGAAAAATCCCAACGGAGGCAACATTAGGAATATGAGCTGTGTTTTCTGATGGAATCCTGGCAAGGCTTAAGACTCAGAATAATTAGGTAGGGAAAACAGGAAAAGTTGTGTGCGCAATAGAGAGTCAAAGACAGCTAGGCATTTTAGGAAAAGAAATGGCTTGATAGCAGAGTACCAAAATGAACACCCAGATTGAACCAAAGAAAAACAGATATAATTCAGTGGAGTTGAAATAACATTTTTTTAAATTCCAATTTTTATTTTTAAAGAGACTTGAGAAGATAATTATTTTCATTATAAGAAAACGACTAGGGGAAAAAAAAGAGCATTGGGAGAACACAGAAAGTACCTGAACTAAAAACAACTGACAAAAGGATGAGAAATCAAAGTGAAGAAATCACATAGAACATACAGCCAGTAGGCTCTTAACTTATGATTTGGATAGTTTATTATGTAACAATTTATTTAATTTCCAATTAGTTGAGAGTTAAAAGTATGGGAGGGAAACTAAAGATATGAAGTTAGAAGATCTATATTTAATAAGAATCTAATATTATGGTTTAAAAGCTGGAAGATTCAGTGCATGCTGAAAAGTTAATTAAGGAGGAATAAGGAAGATTAATTAAGGTGTAAATTACTTAATGAAGAAAAAGAGAAGAAAATTTACTGGAACTAGAGAAAAATAGAAGTGTTTAATTGAAGTATGAATGAGACAGAGTTGAAATCCAGACACGTGCTTATGAAATTTCACACCATGAAAGATAGAAGATCTGAAATTTTCCTGAGAGAATAAAATAAAATACCTCGATAGTAAATAATCTATAATTAAATTGGTATCCAAACATTTCTCAATAGCACTAGATGCTAGAATAGTAACTCAAAATTATATAAAAACAAAATCCTAACCATCACAGCAAACCTGCATCAGTCAGAGTAGGCTATGGAATGCTGAGGTAACAAATGGCTCCACATGCTTCAGTTCCATGATCTAAGTCCCTTACTGGTTATGGCTGTTCTGGGAACAGAGGAAGAGTATACCCAGAAGAATGACTGAAAGATAATAGTGACCTCACTCATCAAATATGACTTAAAAGCTGGAAGATTTTAGTTACATCATAAAGAAATCATGGTTTCGTCTACTCAAGAGAATAAAGATGTGATTAGCAGCCATCAAAGAGCTGTATGAGAAAGTCATGCTTGAAGTATAAAGCAAAGCAAAATGTGGCATGCTTTCAGCAATTGATGGAAAACTTTAAAAGATAATTATTTTGACTGATGCAGAGCACATTCTCCTTTCATCAGCATATTCTATATGATGTCAAATTTTCTTTCTTTCTATGGGTTCAAGTGCACTACTTGGTCCTAAAAGGAGTAGGATTTGGATAATGAAAGTATTAGTACTGCTTATTTGCATTCAGATTTTTAGAATCTCAAACTATTGAGATACCTGAATTAATTATGGTCTTATACTGTAAAGCAAATTTCATAAGTTGGTAAGTTTCTTAAACTGATTTATCAATCAATAGATTCATGTCCTTGTTAAAATATTGTTAACCAGCAGAAATCTAAAAACACGAATACCTAAAAATGGTTACCTGTGAGGTAATTGGAATGGGCAATGGCGTAACTTTTTCCATTGCATTTAATACCATTATGTGCACACATTTTTTATAATAAAAATAGTTGACTAAATTAGAGCAATTATGAGCAAATTTAGATAATTTTAAAGTAGAGTGCCCATAAGCTATCATAATTTACTTGGCAAAGTTACTTGAGAAATAAATGAGATAACAAATTCAGGAATGATTAGCATATAGGAGCTTTCACATGAATTTTGACACATCTGATCTTATAATATTTTTCTTTTGGGGGGTTACTGAAATTTTATGAGAAATACAAGTGAAATCCTACACTACTTTCTCAATTTAGTTTTACATTCAGGACTTGCCCTAAATTTAAAATGGAAATGATTTCATCAGAATATGCTTACATATTCAAAAATAACATCACTGTAAAATGAATGTTAAAAATAGATTTTTGTTCTCTCGTCTGTCCAGACTGCTAAAGTATTGTGGCATTTTAAGCAAAGTCTAGATCCTCATTTTCTTTTTTTTAATTTTTTTTTATTTTTTTATTTTTTTCTTTTTTTTTTTATTTTTTTTTAACGTTTATTTATTTTTGAGACAGAGAGAGGCAGAGCATGAACGGGGGAGGGTCAGAGAGAGAGGGAGACACAGAATCGGAAGCAGGCTCCAGGCTCTGGGCCATCATCAGCCCAGAGCCCAACGCAGGGCTCGAACTCACGGACCGTGAGATCGTGACCTGAGCTGAAGTCGGACACTTAACCGAGTGAGCCACCCAGGCGCCCCCCCTTTTTTTTTTTTAACGTTTATTTATTTTTGAGACAGAGAGAGGCA
>NW_024412395.1:21351238-21379578 GCF_014898765.1 Herpailurus yagouaroundi | reverse complement strand
TGCTTTTATAATGTGCATTATCTATAACAAGCCCAACAAATAGAACTTGAATGGCTGTAGAGTAAGGAAATAACTAATTAGTTAGATGAATTATAATGAAATAAAAGAAGTTAGAAAACACAACCTGAATAATATAAGGCCAGAATGTTTTGTATGCAATCACAAGGGAACTCTAGGAAATATCGTATTGGTTCTAAATAGCATAAAGTGTTGAGTTCCTCATGGCTGAGCAGATAATAGCTGATTTAATCACTTTTACTTTTGATTTAATTATTGTTAATGTTATAGTAAATGAAATTCTGGGTTATTTTATTATGCAAAACAGACTTCCTGTATGTCCCCATCCTACTACCTGGACCACATGTCTGGACATAAGTGTTCAGTATACATTGTGGGATGCTTGGGTGGCTCAGTTAGTTAAGCGCCAGATGTCAGCTCAGGTTATGATCTCATGGTTCATGGGTTTGAGCCCCATGTCGGGCTCTGTGCTGACAGCTCAGAGCCTGGAGCCTGCTTTAGATTCTGTGTCTCCCTCTCTCTCTGCCCCTCTCCTCTCTCAAAAATAAATAAACTTTTTAAAAAATTAAAAAAATATATGTCCAACATTGGTTGGACATAATTGGACTTCTAGGTCCATCACCATTTCTTGAAACAAAAGACAGGAAATCTAAGTCACAACAAATCCTTTTATATGTTTGTTTGTTTGTTTGTTTAATTTAGCTCCCTGCTGCCAATCTTATCCTTTTCAGGGTTGCTTTGCATCCACATCTATTACCTTGTCCATGTGATATATCATGTTCATATGGTTTCCTCTGACTATCCCCACTACAAAATTTTCCCTTCTTAATATTCACTGAAGGAATCACCTAACTAGTTATTTATTGCAGTTATGAATTTGTGGTCACCGACTTTAACCAGACTGTCACTTCTACTGTGTTTCTTTACTCTGTCCTACTTTCTTTAATCTTCCAACACCTACCTCTGTGGGACTCACAGCAGAATATCTAGTCAATTTCTTTGAATAAACAAATGCTACCAGAAGCAAACTATTTCAGCTTCTTGTTATGTAACTTCAAACCTCCCTGCTCTTAAACCCATCCGTTCTGCCTTACCTCCTGTCAAAATGAAAGTCCCTCTTCCAACTGAAGCCTAATCTTCTTGGTAAGCTGATGCCTTCTCAGAACTCACATTCTTTTGATTATCTTCTGTCTTTTTGGTACCTTTAACCTCTCCTTTTCTACCAACTTCATATCCTAGCTTTTCAGTATGCTTCAGACTTCTTGTTTAACACAAATAAACACACTTAGCCTGTTTTCACTGCTAACTGTTACACTCTGGGCTCCCTTTCATAACCAACTTTTCTTGAAAGTATTTTCTTCACTGTCTTCAGTTATTTACCGTTTACTTATGTTTCCACTCATGGCAAACTACTTTGCCATGCCCTGTGTGGAGACTGCTTTGTAACATCACCAATAACTTCTTTGTCACATAATTTAATCAGACACTTCAGTTCTCGCTAGCTTTAACTCTTGTAAACAGCATCTTACTCTTTGACACTGCAGGAAGGAGTTAACAAAGCAGGTCTGATTATCCTTAGGCCTGCCTTACAAGGTTGGCACCATGATGAATCACTAAATTCTACACTTGAACCTGATATTGCACCATGTGTTGACTAGCTGGAATTTAAATAAAAATTTGTCACAACAATAACAAGGTTGACTCTGAAGAGGCAGGCATCTGGGAACTTGGATTTTAGGAGGGTTTCTATCATTCCCAAATGATGAGTGGCTTTCAATACCTAAACTGCTTGTGCAAACAATAGGGTTTATTCTGAACACCAGCTTTCCTTTGGCAACTCTGGAATTTTGATGTGTGCTAGGCTGAGAGTGCCTCCATGACTAGCCCCGAAAATTCTGGCCATTGAGTCTTCTAATGAGCTTCCCTGGCAATGTTTTACTTATGTTGTTATAACTTGATGCTGAGGGAATTAAGTATGTCCTGTGGGACTTCCTCTGGGAAAGCATACTTGGAAGCTTGCACCTGGTTTCCTCTGAATTTGGTTCATGTGCCTTTTCCCTTTGCTGACTTGGCTTTGTATCCTTTCACTGCATTAAATCATAGTCATGAGTACAATTATATACTGAATCCTGTGAGACCTTCTAGAGAATTACTGAACCTTGGGGTGGCCTTTGGAGGACTCCAATGCAATTACCCATTCCTTTAAAAAAAAATCTTTCCGCGCCTCCAGCAACACACTTGACTGGTTTTCTACCTGCCTTTCTATATCTTTCTTACTTTATTTTTTTAGATCCCCTTTGTTATTCCCATGTATTTAATGTTAATGTAAAGTGGGCTTTTTCTCTTGGTGATATTTCAGTCATTATAGTATTATCAATGACAGCTTTTGTGATAATAATTCCCAAATTTGATCTTCTCTCCAGGACTCCCTTCTGAGTTTCAGATTCTTATATCTAATTGTCAAATATGTTCACTTTTGTGGCTCACAGATTTATCAAATATAATAGTTCCAACACCATACTCTTACTAGCCTCCTCCAAATATTTCCTCCCTAAGACTTTCTTACACCCGTAGTGGTACCACATCCAAACCATCCACTCATTCTAATGTTACTACCTCTAAACATTTCTTGAGTTCATCTACTTTTCTCTAACATACTACCATTATTTTCTCTAATGCACAATCATGATCCTAACATACTCTGTGTCTTTCCATTTCTTGATCTCTGTGGGCTGAACTGTGTCCCCTCAAATCCATATGTTGAAGTCCTAACCCCCAATGTTAACTGTATTCGAGGATGGGGCAATTAAGGAGGTTAATTAAGGTTAAATGAGGTCATAAGAGTAGGGCCCTAATCCAATAAAACTAGTGTCCTTTCAAGAAAGGAAAGAGATATCAAATCTCAATCTCTGCATTTGCACAGAGAGAAGGTGGCCATCTGCAAGCAAGGAAGAAAGGTCTGACCAGAATCCAACCCTGTCAATTCCTTTATCTTGGACTTCCAGCCTATAGAACTGTGAGAAAATAGATGTCTGTTGTTAAAGCTACCCAGTCTGTGGTATTTTGTTGTGGCACCCCAAGCTGATTACTAGAAATCTATTTTCCATTCAGCAATTAGAATAAAATTTAGAAACCTAAAGCATAAAGATAACATAGCAGGTCATGTTACTTTCTGTTTAAACTTTCAATGGCTTCCTATTGCTGTTCAAATGAAATCCAAATTTCTTATCATTGCCTATAAAGCCATGTATGGTAAACCTTCAGCCTCACCTTGAACCACTCTGTCCTTCCTTTCATAGCCAGTGCCAGTGGCTCTTTTTCATTTCCTCACATGTGTCCAGATATGTCTCTCCTCTGATCTTTACACATACTGCCCCTTTGCCTAGAATCTTTTTCATCCCATTTTTTACATGGATGCCTTCTTAACCTTCAGTTACAGTATAAATTACACTTTCTTGGAGACATCTCTCATACCACCTTATCTAGGTAAGTTAACTCTATCACTATTAGGAGGCTGTTTTCCTCACTGTAGTAATAATAAGCTGTATCATATATTTACTTGTTTATTATCCATTCCTCTCTATTCTGTATAAATTTCACAGAGACAGTAACTATGTTTATTCTCTAATACAATGCTAATTCCTGCTGTAATGCCTGCCACATAATAGATAATAAATATTCATTAAAAAACAGATAGACGTATGGATGGAAGGGTGGATGGTTGGATAATTGTCTTAAAGAAATTTCAAAATGCCAAATTTAAATTCCTTAAAATAATTTGTAAGACCCTCCATGATCTTGACTCCTGATGATTAGTTAATGGGCAGCTAAGTAAGAAAACTTTGGTGTTGGAATTTGACTCTCCTAAATTGGAGAACACTGATCTGATCCTAGAGACTTTAACTGATTCAGTAGTTTTGGGGTAACTACTTTTGATAATTACTATGCTAGCTCTAGGTTGGTCTGTCCCTAGTCCCCCATCACCTCACAACTATGTACAAATCATATTGACCATGCTGTACTTCCACCAAGGGTCGATGTTCCCTTTCTCTTGCCTTATTGTTCGCACATACTGTTCTTGCTGCCCAAAACACTCTTTACAGCCACTTTCATCTGGCTGATCCTTTTTGTCACTATGGTCTTGGCTTAAACATTTACTTTGAAAGGAATGACTTCTTTGCCCCTCAGTTAGTCAGGCCCTCCAGCTGCAATTTCTGCTAGGTCCCCAAAGTTCTCCATCACACCCCTCTCCTCACAATGTCATTATTACTTGTCTTGGCTCTTCCTTTCCATTAGTCTAGCAACTTTATGGAACTAGCAACTATGACGCACTTGTGCACCACTGTATCTCTAGAAACTAGCAACGTGGCAAGCAAAAAACACCTACAAGATTAGATTGATATTCTCTAAATTAACAAGGTCTGATTCTAACTCCAGGACTTTCTGGCTCAACCATCTACCAACTGGTGGTTGTTAATAGGAAGATTTTATTCCCAAGATTAGCTTCAGAACTAAGAGGTTTTTAAATTGTGCCTTTAAAGAATGTTTCACAATGTTTTGAAGGAGCCGTCTTCATACCAAGATACTTGATTTTCTACCCCTCATTCAATCCCTCCTTTATCCAGTTGTTTCACTTCAGTAGCAATAATCATCCAGCAACCCAGAGATTTTATGAACACTTAAATGAATAGAAAATAGAATATTCCCATTTTGCTGCCTTTAATTTCTTGGCTCCTTAAAGACGATTTAATTAATCCCAGTGCTTTCCTGAGAAAGCAGGCTTCTAGACCCTCTGGGTTTCTCCATATGATTGCAGTGTTAAATAAGACTAGTTGTTACCCTTGTCCTAAGACTATCATTTTGCTAGTAAACCAAAGTTGCACTGAAGCTGGCTGATGGAAAACAACATTCAAGAGTATATGCTCAAGAGGCAGAGAGGCCTTAGTTACTGGAGAGTTGTGGACTGGAGAATGTGCAAGACATTCATTGATTTACTGGGTGCATTGGGTGAGTTGACCAAGTTGTGTGCATTAGACTTTTTACTGACCTGAATTATATTCTTAAGTCTGATGATGATACACATTTCTCATGTTTCACTGCAACTTTCCTTTTCTCTACTCTTTTTTTTCTCCTGTAGTCCTGTATGCCTTTCAGAGTCCCTTCCTTGACATAGAACCTTGAATACACTCTAACAACTCTGCCTTATTTATCTACTAAAGTTGTTCTTCTGATTCCTGTTTTTGAGCCTCATAATCTCATGTATGATTGAGTCATTTTTGTATTCTGACTGGAAGACAATTTATTAGTTCACCTGACTTACCTTTGTAATTGGTTAAATGTGGCAAGGGAGAATAACAACCCAAAGCAGCTTAAACAAACTAACAAATTGGGAGCATTTATTGGATTAGGAAGCTAGAAAGGATATGGGACTTGAGGAAGCACTGTACAAACCAGTGCCTTACCTCATGGACCAACACCAGAATTCGAATTCTCTCAGTATCTGCATATAAAAAAAATCACAAGCTAAATGTCATCAAATAACAACAAAAAAAGTAATGTCTACCTCTTGGACTAGTCACTTGCTCAGTGAGAAGGGATATGTCAGTTGGCCATACTTGGGGCATGTGCCCATTCCTATAACCTGAGGAAAGTAGATTAAGGAAGGATGGTCCTCTAGAGGGAGTGGGGAAGACCAATAATGGGCACAGGCTGATGTGCTTAAGAACTGAGATAGCAGAGAGTTAACGTGCTGACTTACCCAAAAAGTAGCTGAATGGCTTACCCTTCCTGTTTCTCAGTGCTCTCTTCACACCCAATAGATTAATTGTGAGTATCAAGTATCATGATCTAACTAGCCAAACTAATTGAAAACTTCTAGAATGTTGTACATAATTAAGATGTTTACCTCTTCCAAGTTGTGTTTGTTGACTTTTAGCTTTTTTTAAAATTGAAATATAGGTGACACAAAATGTTACATTAGTTTCAGGTGTATAAATAGTGATTCAAGAACTCTGTATGTTATGCTATGCTCACCACAAGTGTAGCTACCATCTGTCACCATACAACACTATTACAATATCATTAATTATACTCCTTTTGCTGTACCTTTCATCCACATGTTCATCCCATAACTGGAAGCCTGTGCCTACAACTCCCCTTCACCCATTTTACCCTTCCTTACCTCCTTCCTTCTGGCAACCCTCACTTTGTTCTCTGTATTTACAGATCTATTTTTCTTTACCTCATTTGTTCTGTTTTTGACATTCTACATATAAGTAAATACTTATTCTACAAATAAGTATATTTGTTTGACTTATTTCGCTTAGTATAATACCCTGTAGGTCTGTTCATGTTCTCACAAATGGCAAGATCTCATTCTTGTATATATACATACATACTACATCTTCTTTATCCATTCACCTATCCATAGATAGACACTTATGTTGCTTCCATATCTTGGCTATCGTACATAATGTTGCAATAAACACAAGGGTGTATATATCCTTTTGAATTAATCTTTTTGTTTTCTTTGGTAAATACCCAGTAGTGGAATTCCTGGATTATGGTATTTTTATTCTTAATATTTTAGAAAACCTCCATACCATTTCCTACAGTGTCTATACTGGTTTATATTCCCACCAACAATGCACAAGAATTCCTTTTTCTCCACATCTTTGCCCACGCTTGTTATTCCTTGTCTTTTGATACTCGCCATTCTGACAGGTGTAAGGTGATATTTCACTGTGGTTTAAATTTCCATTTCCCTGATGATTAGTGATGTTGAGCACGTTTTCATGTGTCTATGAGCCATCTGTATATCTTCTTTGGAAACATGTCTATTTAGGTCCTCTTCCCATTTTTAATCAGATTATTTGTCTTTTGGTGTTGAGTTGTATAAATTTATTATATATTTTTGGTATTAATCCCTTATCTGATATATTATTTGAAAATATAGTCTCCAATTCAGTAGGTTGTACTTTTGTTTTGTTGATGGTTTCCATCATTGTGCAAAAGGTTTCTATTTTGGTGTAGTCCCACTGGTTATTTTTGTTTTTGTTTCCTGTGCCTAAGGAGATATATCCATAAATAGGTTATTAAGGCTGATATCTAAGAGATTACTGCCTATGTTATCTTTTAGGAGTTTTATGGTTTCAGGTTCACATTTAGGTCTTTAATTCCTTTTGAGTTTATTTTTGGGTATATATAAGAAAATGGTCCAGTTTGATTCTTTTGAATGTAGATGTTCAGTTTTCCCAGCACCATTTACTAAAGAGACTATGTTTTCCCATTATACATTCTTGACTGCTTTGTCATAGATTAATTGACTATATAAGAGTGGGTTTATCTCTGGAGTCTCTATTCTGTTTCACTGATCTATGTGCCTGTTTTTGTGCCAGTACCATACTGCTTTGTAGTATATCTTAAAATCTGGTGTGATACCTCCAGCTTTGTTTTTTCTTTTTCAACATTGCTTTGGCTATTTGGGATTTTTTGAAGTTACATACAAATTTTAGCACTATGGGTTCTAGTTGTATGAAGAATACTATTGGAATTTTGATAGATTATATTGAATCTGTATATTACTTTGAGTATGGGCATTTTAAGTATATTATCTCTTCAAATCCTTAAGGATGTCTCTTTCCATTTATTTGTGTCATCTTCAGTTTTTCTACAAATGTATTTTAGTTCAGGGTACATGTGTTTTACCTTATTGGTAAGTTTATGCCTAGGCATTTTATTCTTTTATTCTTTTAGTTGTAATTGGAATTATTTTCTTAATTTCTCTTTTTACTTCATTATTAGTGTCTAGAAACACAACAGACTTCTGTACATTGATTTCATATCCTGCAGCATTACTGAACTTATTGATTACTTCTAATAGTTTTTGTGGTGTCTTTAGGGTTTTCTCTAACCAGTATTATGTAATTTTCAAATAGTGACAGTTTTACTTCTTCCTTACCAATTTTGATGCCTTTTTATTTCTTTTTCTTGTCTAATTGCTGTGGCTACAACTTGCAGTTCTGTATTGAAAATAAAATCCTTGTCTTGTTCCTGATCCTAAGAGAAAAAGCTTTTAGCTTTTAGTATGATGTTATCTGTGGGTTTTTCATATAAGGTCTTTATTACATTGAGGTATGTTCCTTCTAACCCTAGTTTGTTGAGTGTATTTATCATGAACAGTTGTTGAATTTTGCCAAATGCTTTTTTTTTTGCATCTGTTGAGATGATAATATGATTATTATCCTTTATTTTGTTGATGTGGAGTATCATATTGAATACATTGTAGATTTTGAACCATCTTTGCATCTCCTACCTGGTTGTGGTAAATAATCCTTTTAATACGTTGTTAAATGTGGTTTGCTAATATTTTGTTGAGGATTTTTTACAATATGTTAATTAGGCATATTGGCCTATGTTTTCTGTTTCTTTTCTTTTCTTCTTTTTTTGTGGTATCTTTTTGTTTTAGGATCATGGTATGGTGGCCTCATAGGATGTATTGGGAAGTTTTCCTTTCTCTTCTATTTTTTGAAATAGTTTGAAGAGACTAGGTGTTAACTCTTCTTTAAATGTTTGGTAGAATTCATCTGTGAATCCATCTAGTTCTGGACTTTTATTTTGGTTACTAGTTCTATTTTTTTCTAGTAATTGATCTGTTCAGATCTTTTATTTCTTCCTGATTCAGTTTGGGGAGATTGTATGTTTCCAGAAATTTATCTATTTATCCTAGATTGTCCAGTTGGTTGGCATATAATTTTTTATAGTATTCTCTTATAACCCTTTGTATATGTGTGGTGTTTATAGTTACTTCTCATCTTTGATTTATGATTTTATTTACTTGAGTCCTTTCTTTTTTTGTGATGAGTTTGGGTAAAGTTTTAGCAGTTTTGTTTATCTCTTCAAAGAACCATCTCTTGGTTTCACTGATTTTTTTTTTCTATAGTTTTTCTTGTTTCTATATCATTTATTTTTGCTGTGATCTTTTATTATTTCCTTAATTCTACTCACCTTGGTGTTCTTTTTTCTTATCCTAGTTCCTTTTAGTGTAAGGTTGTTTGTTTAATTTATGTATGTATGTATGTATGTATGTATGTATGTATGTAGAGGTAGGATTATATTGCTATATATGTCCCTGTTAGAATTGCTTTCATTCTGTCCCAAAGATTTTGGGCCTTTGTATTTTCGTCTGTGCATTTTTTAATTTATTCTTTGATTCCTTTGTTGACTCCTTGGTTATTTAGGATCATGTTTAGCTTCTACATGTTTGTGTTTTCTCCAGTTTTTCCCCCCTTATGATCGATTTCCAGTTTCATACCATTGTGGTCAGAAAAGCTGCAAAGTATGATTTCAATGCTTTTAAATTTATTGAGGCTGTGTTTTTGCTGTTCAGCTTGGGTGCTTTCCATTACCGTCTTCCAGATCACTGATCTTTCTGTGTCTTCTAATCTACTATTGATTTCCTCTAGTGTATTTTTCATTTCCATTATTATATTCTTCAACTCTAATTGCTTCTTTTGTATATTTTCTATCACTTTGTTAAAGTTATAACTGAATTCATCTACTCTTTTCTCCAGTCTGTTGAGCGTATTTATAACAATTGCTTTGAACTCTTCATCAGGTAGGTTATTTATCTCTGTTTCATTTAGTCCTATTTCTGAGATTTCGTTTTCTTCATTTAAAAAAAAAAATTAATGGTTATTTTTGAGAGAGACAGAGTGTGAGTGGAGGAGGGACAGAGAGAGAGGAAGAAACAGAATCTGAAACAGGCTCCAGGATCTGAGCTGTCAGCACAGAGTCCAATGTGAGGCTCAAGCCCATGAATCGCAGGATCATGACCTGAGCTAAAATTGGGTGCTTGACCAAATGAGCCACCCATGTGCCCCATCTTCTTCTTTCATTTAGAACACTTTTGTCTGTGTTCTCATTTTACTTGATTTTCTGTGGCTTTTCTTTGCTTGATTTTTGTGTCTATGGATTGGGCAGAAAAGCTATTTCTCCTAAACTTGAAGGAATGGCTTTGTGTGTGGTTATCTCTTGTGTAGACTGGATGTACCTGGTGACTTTGGCTGGCTGGCGTGACCTGTGGCTGGCATGGGCCAACCTAGAAAGAGTTCCAGGAGCTCCCCACTATTTGGCAGGACTCAAGCCTGTTTCCTTCATATTCTAGTTGCCATTTTAAACCATGGCTCTTTTTATATGTCCAGAGTAGACAAATCTGCTCATAGTCCCTCAATGCTATCTGTCCCCACTGAAGCTCACAGCACTGGGGATAAGTGTTCCCTTTGTTACTGTGTCTCCATTTCAGTCACTGTTCTCCATGTGTTCTCTATATTTTTTTGTGCAGTTGTTCGGTAAGAGCTTAGTACTTTTTCAGGAGAAATTGTTCTATAAATATGTGTCTGTGTCTTTGGAGGAAGTTAGTTCAGGGTCTTCCTACACTGTCATCTTGGGTCCTCTCCTCAACTTTTAGCTTTTGGTTTTTTTTCTATTTACTATGACAAAACCTGGCTTAGATGACTACTGGGGGTCATTTTACATCTGAGGAATTTGAGTTTCAAAATAGGAGAATTTCTGCTATGCTATTGTAACAAAAAGTTATATCACCCAAGTAGTCCTGGAGGATTGTCACATGTCCCAGGAGACAGCTGGGGACTTGTCACCTGACTCTGGCTAGATATTTTGTTGGATGGTGGCTGCCTTATCTCAGTTAAATGATTAAGTGTAAGAGATACACTGTATCCTGGGGTCCATAGAACATTCCCAAAGCATAAATAGCAGGTGTTACTCCACAAAGTAATGCACCAAGACATTTATACATATGAGATGACACAAACTGAAATCTGAGAGTCACCTCAGTCAGATATGAAATCAGAAAGCCAAGGAGGTTGAGAGAAGATATTTCATAACATCTTCCTGCCCCTGTTCCTTACTTGTGTTTATAAGATATCAGTTTGGACCCAATCCATTTATCACTCATGTATCTGCATTGTTTGGTTCTTTAAGGTTGTGTGTGTAGGGGGTATAAATATGTTACATTTGGTAACATATTTTCTTCAAAGATACTCAGAAATGTAGGATTGCAAAGAACTTTAGTGTTTAATCCAGGTAAAGTTTTGGGGCTTCCAGTATTTCTAAGACCAGGATGTATGGCAGTTCTTATGGAATACTAGAGAAATGTCTCAAAATTTTTCAGGAGTCACACCATGGGCAGATGTATTGCCTTCTCTCTGTACCTAGGAATTCATTTCCACAAGACTGCAACTGATACTATTTGGCCACCAGCAAAAGAACAACCCTACTGGGTGGAATTTTCCCTCAAGATATTTTAGAGGATGCCTTGCTTTCAAACGCTGGTCAATGACCTAATGAGAAAAGAGGAAAGGTTTGCTATTTTTCAATACAAGAGCCACAGGTATTTATGAAACTTATTTCTCACAAAAGTAGCTGGACTTGTGGCAGGAACATGAGGCTTCATTGTCCAGTGAACATCCTTTTCCTAATTTAGAAATCCAGTCTTAATTTACAAAGGGAATAGGCCCATGAATTTATGCATGCAATTCACACATTTATGTACTCATTGAATGAATATCACTTAAACATTCCAGGTACTGTTACACTCTAGTAATTGAAAGATTAGTAAACCAGTGTCCTTAGATCAGGAGGAGCTTCCAACCAAGTAGAACAGACATATGTGTGAATTGTCATTATAATTTAATGTAAATGTAAGAGATGTATGAATAAAATGTAATCAAGATGCAGAAGGAATGAATTAAAGTCCCTGGTGATATCCAGAGGATCTAGAATATTCCAGTTATCTATCTCCTGGAAGATTGCAATAAAAGGAATTGAAGGGCTGTTTTGAACTACTGGTTCAAACTAAATCTTGATATAAATGAAGCAAGATTTTCTGCAGTTTAGATGAGTCCAACAATGATATATCCTCATCTAATGATATATCTAAGCTGAGAAACCTTTAAGAGACAAAGGAAGATCTTTTCACAATTGCCCAAGGACACCCAACATGTCTTGGGTATCTTCCTGCAGATTTAGACTTGGAGACAAGAATTTGAAAATAAGCCACTTATTTGGGAAATTACCCCAGGAATCAGTAGTTGGACAGTGAGGAATTAAGACAAGGACAGGAGGGAAACCAATAGTAAATACACAACAAGCCAGTTACCACTGTGGTCAGGGGGAGCTCAATCCTGCTGAAAAACTGAAAATCAGTCTAGAATATACCTCAGAGTTATACCCTAAGGAGATGGGAACTGGGCTGTTTTTTTTTTCTTCAGCTTCCATCTTTCATTGTCGGGGGCCCACTCCTAGAGAAATAAATTACTACTCACTTCTCGCCCATCTTTCTTTTGAACCAAGAGAAAGCCCATATAGAGAGAGTCCCAAGTGCTTGTACTGGAACACCTTGAACATGGACTTGAATGTGACACCAGGTGTTATAGGTGGAAACAATAGCATCTACTATAATATGTTAACTAAGACTGTTCCAGGAAAACTGAGACATATGATCTCCCTGCTAATGGCTCCATATATTAGGAATACATATTTTTCCATCTCTCCTTGGGTTGTATATGAATCTGAGGAGTTCAAAACAATTAAATTTTAGGGAGACAAAAAAAACCTTCCATTATTAGACTTCTGCTAAGATCCTCTCCTAATATCTTGCTCATATAATTCCACAACTATATAAAAGCTCACTGGATTGCTATGTTCCCTCATTCAATTACATTGGCTCCATCTGTACTTACTTGTGAAAATTCTCTAATTACCAGCCACACATTTAATTAAGCACTTTCTTAGTCATTTAGCATGAAGTTGTGAAAGTTGTAAAACTGAGAATCAGTCATAGGAGACAAATAGCAAAAAGCATAATAGACCCACCTGTTCGAAATTGGTGGAATAAAATAAATATCTAGAGCATTAAATATTCTAAGGAGCAACTTCCACTTTATTGTTTTCCAAAATGGCTTTTGATTCATCATTAATGCTCTCAGTAATTAATGAACACCAGATGGAATGTGAAACAGACAGGGCCACATCTATCAAGAGGTGTTTTCTCAGAGTTAAATGAGGCAGTGAGCTTGGGAAATTTTCACCTCCTTTAATCTTGGTACAAAGAAGGCCCTTACATCCATTTATATATACTTTGGAGGAAGCCTGGATGTATGACTTGACTTCTGTGGTACCCAAATGTGAGATGTGGCACTTTCCTCCCATCCATCCACAGGCATACCTCAGATACAGCAGGTTTGCTTCCAGACCACTACAATGAAGTGAATATTGCAATAAAATGAGTCAAATTATTGTTTTGTTTTGCAATGAATGTAAAAGTAATGTTTTTGCTATCTGTAGTCTATTAAGTATAAAATAGCATTATGTCTAAAAAGTAGTGTCCATACCTTAATTAAAAATACTTTATTGCTATAAAATGTTAATCATCATCAGACCTTTCAGCAAGTTGCAGTCTTTTTTGCTGGTGGAGGATGTTGATGGCTGCTGACAGATAAGGATGGAGGTTGCTGAAGGTTGGTGTGACTATGGCAATTTCTTAAAATAAGACAACAATGAAGTTTTCCATATCAATTGACTCTTCCTTTCAGAAGCGATTTTTTCTGTAGCATGCAATGCTTGCTGTTTGATAGCATTTTACCGACAGTAGAACTTCTTTCTAAATGGAAGCCAGTCCTCTCAAACCCTGCTGCTGCTTTATCAACTAAGTTTATGTAACAATCTTTTATTATTATTTCAGTGTTTTCCACAGGATATTCATCAGGAGTAGATTCCATCTCAAGGAACCACTTTCTTTGCTCATTCATAAGAAGCAACTCCTCATCATCTAAGGTTTTATCATGAGATTGCAGGAATTCAGTCATATCTTTAGGCTCCACTTCTAATTCTAGTTCTCTTGTTGTTTCTTCCACTGAAGCCTTGAACCGCTCAAAGTCATCCATGAGGGCTGGAATCTAATTCTTCCAAACTCCTGTTCCTGCTGATTTTGACCACTTCCCATGAATCTTGAATGTGTTTAATGGTATCTAGATTGGTGAATCATTTCCAGGAGGTTTTTAATGGACTGCTCAGATCCATCAGAGTAATCTCTATCTATGGCAGCTATAACCTTACAAAATGCATTTCTTAAATAATAAGACTTGAAAGTAGAAATCATTTCTTGATCCATGGACTATAGAATAGATGTTGTGTTAGTAAGCATGAAAACAACATTGTGTTGTACTTCTCCATGTGAGCTCTTAGGTGACAAGGTACATTGTCAATGAGCAGTTATATTTTGAAAGGAATCTTTTTTTTTTTTTTTTTCTGAGCAATAGGTCTCAGTAATGGGCTTAAAATATTCAGTAAACCACTCTGTGAACAGATGTGCTGTCATCCAAGCTTCGCTCCATTTTTAGAACATAGGTAAAATAGATTTAGCATAATTGTCGAAGACCCTAGGATTTTCAGAATGGTAAATGAGTATTAGCTTCAACTTCAAGTTACCAAATGCATTAATTAGCCCCTTAAAAGAGAGTCGGTCTTTCCTCTGAAGCTTTGAAGCCAGGCATTGACTTTTCCTCTTTAGCTATGAAAGTCCTAAATAGTATCTTTTTTTCCCCCCAATATAAGCCTATTTCATCTACATTGAAAAAATGTAGCCATCTTCGTTAGTTATTTTAGATATATCTTCTGGATAACTTGCTGCAGCTTCTACATCAGTATTTGCTGCTTCATCTTTTACTTTTATGTTATGGAGAGAGCTGCTTTCCTTAAACCTCACTAACAAACCTCTGCCACTTTCAGACTTTTCATCAACTTCCTCACCTCTCTAAGATTAAAAGGATTGAAGAGAGCTAGGGGTCTGCCCTGGATTAGGCTTTGGTTAAGGGAATGTTATTTTATATGCACAGCCTTATAGCTCCAACTGAATTATAGATTCCTCCAGTCATGACTGTGACTTATGCCTCTGCATACCCTTAGCATTGATCATAGAGTAACATGGATTCATGGACTGAGTTGAAACATGGATTTAATTTAAAATCCCAGATTTAAGGATGAGGCACCTAAGACTCAGAAAAGGGAAATAACTTTCCTTATGCTTTCTAATGCCTTTTAAAGAGTTAGTTACAGTGTCAAAACTGGAGTATATAATTTCTGCCCCAAATCTATTGTTTTTCTATTATATAGATAGCTTCCAAGATCTGATATGTAATGAGACAAATGTAATTGTTTTAACGTTCTGGAAATTCTTACAAGCATTTTGCAAAACTCAAGGATCAGAATACACCACTTTTGGCAGGGGGAGGGGAGTCTTTTTAAAAGTTGGAAAACTGGAGAATTTCCCTCGAAAGAAAATTTAACCTGTTTGCTTGAAGCAGGGAGCTTGGGGTTTTCTCACTGCTGTCCCTATTCCTTGATTCTATAGAAGAATCAGCAAGTAGGAGGGTTAATGTTATTTAAAGTAAATCACACTACCTTACGATGAGAACATCTTTCTGTCTTCTCTGGTAGTTAGGAAGTCTATAAATTTGGTGCCAGTGTCAAGTGGAAAAGGTCTAACTACAACTTGAGACTTCATCAAGTACCTGCCTGTCCCTTCTAGCTATAGATCACTCAGCATTTTTTGAGTAGCATATGAACTTTCTTCCAAAGAAAAAGTAACAAATACACAGTAAGAGAAGAGGAAAAAGTAGACAAAAAGTACAACGTGAGAGAAAACAACAGAGAAATCTCTGCTTTGCAAGGCTTATACTGTCTGACCCCCACCAAACCCCCAAACATCACCCACAGGTAAGCATGTGACAGCTGCCAGTCTGTAGATACAGGTGTGAGCTGCTGAAAATACACAACACCTGGATTTCTTTTATTTTTTAAGTTTTTATTTAAATTCCAGTTAATATACAGTGTAGTATTAGTTTCAGGTATACAATTTAGTGACTCAACACTTACTCAGGTATACTCAGGTATACAGTGTATACTCAGGGATACAATTTAGTGACTCAACTCCCAGTGCTCATCACATCGTTCTTAATCCCTATCGCCTACTTAACCCAACCCCCTACCAACCTCTCCTCTGTTAACTGTAAGTTTTATATACAGTTAAGAGAACACATGGATTTCTTAAAAAATGTAACAGCAAAGATTAGGCTGAAGGAGTCTTGTAGGGACAGTGCACATTGAGCATAGGTACAGAAGCAAAACTGGGGACTTAGAGGAGTGCTCTGTGAATTTAGCAATCACTATACATTTCCCTTGAATCCTGAACAAATAGCAGAGCCTTAATCTTAGGGGAAAAGATTGGCCAACTAATAAGTCCAGGGCTTAGAAACTTGAAGTGCTTCTAATAAACTTCTTGATTTTTAAATTTGTCTTAAACTAGTTTATTTTCTTAGGAAGTTATCAGAGCTGCCTTAAATACTCTTTCCTACTTCTTGCTGTTTTTGAGAATGTTCACAAACTTGAGTTTCTGAAATGTGCTGACTTTTAAAAATTAATTCACATTGGAGATAAAACACGAGGAATCTTTCATATTTTGAATAGCTCAGAAAAAAAATTGAGACTTTACTTGACAACTAAAGGGATTTAGAAAACAATTTATGCTTATGCTTCTTTGAAAACCACTCTTTCAACATATCCCTGAGATTCTTCCTGTCGAGTTGAACCAAAATAATTCCTGGAACCAAAGATAATAAAGGCATGTCCTACATGGTGCTGATTAATTATAAAACAACTTGTTACTGAAATAAATTTTTATGTGTGTGTGCATGTAAATTCTAACTTTGACTTGGAAAACAATTCACTACAAGTGAAAGTGGATTTGCATTTCTAAGCTTTGAATGCTACTATACATTTATAGTTAATGTGACTTGCTGTTGCAATTCAGGGTCAGGACTAGGGTGAAGTGAATGACATTCCTAGGAAACAAAATTTAGGAGACCTTCACTCTCAGTACTGACATTGTACTTGCAGGACCCTCTGAGTCAGTGCCTTCTTAAGTTTTTACCCTGGGAACTCCATGGCCTCACTTTGGTTCCAGCCCTACTTGCAAATTGTGGCCTACACCCTTCACCAATAAATGATCTGCCATACTATCTTGAACTGAATATTATGGTGTTGACCACCCTGATATAGCCTCTCTTACCATCTCTTTCTGTTCTAGTAAACAATTTAGACCTAAAAGTGTTTGATTAATGTATGCAAGGGATGGGAATGGGTCAAAGAGATGAGAGAAAGTGTCATCTTAGAAGCTAAAATTCCAACTACAGTGACTGAAAGAAATGGAGGAAACCATAGTAAAATGCCATCTTCTAACTTTAGGGCATTTGAAGTCAACAGGAGAAAACAGTATGGATCTGGCAACTACCTTCTCAGAGACTAAGCTATAAAAATTCAGCATAGCTGTGATTCAGCAATTTCTGGTGCTCATCATTTTGTGAGCTTCTGTCTCATTCTAGATATTTTGCTAGGTACATAATACATATTATCTCCAGTTCTTACAGTTAAGTAGAGTATCAGTGGTTACGGTGATTCATTGAACCCATGAAGCTAGCAAGTGTCAGAATCTGGACTTTAATCCATGTTCATCTAGCTCCAAAGCCTTCAGCCTAGATCCTTGCTTGTTTTATGTGATTGTAAGAAATTACTGAAATTAAGGAAGCCAGGATGATGTTATGATCCATCAGAATATACTGTGGGATATTGGCCTTATGATTTGGGCAATACTTAAACGTCTCAAGCTGAAACCAGATTACTAGACTATATTCTCACTGGGTTTCCCAGTAGAAACACTGCACTATACTACTCTACATACACTCTTTAACACAGATTGAAACAGAAACATGTTTCTCTCATATCAATATGCAGAATTAAAGATCTTACGCTTACTAGGTTAGCATAAGCTTGCAAATAATTAATTTTCCTATAAACTTCTAGGAAAGCAAATATCTCAGTTCAATTAGTAATTATAGCAATGTTGCATGGGTTTGAGAAGATTAACATGCTTCATATTTTAGTACTATAATCTTTACTTATCAATAAGAGGTTTTTCACTTACATTTGTTTTTCCTGGATTTGTAGAGGAGCTGCTATAACTTGTCCTTACCGGAAGTTTAAAAAAAATGTGCTCTCCTTATAAAGGAAACATATGCCTGAAATCATAGTTATTAAGAAGGTTTTTTTCCTGGGGCACCTGGATGGCTCAGTCGGTTAAGTGTCTGACTCTTGGTTGCAGCTCAGGTCATGATCTCACAATTCATGAGTTCCAGCCCAGTATCAGTAACCTTTGCTAACAGTGCAGAGCCTGCTTGGGATTCTCTGTCTCCTTGTCACTCTTTGCCCCTCCCCCCACTCACTCTCAATTAATAAATAAACAAACAAACAAACAAGTAAAATTCAAAAAAACTAAAAAAAATTTTTTTCCTAAGTTGTTTATTTCTGGCTTGAGGAATAACTTTGAATGAATCCATCCATTCGCACACATGTATCGCTGTTAGGACAGGGAATGTGTGTGTGTGCAGTGCTTTGGGATTTACGTGTATTTGGGAGAATGGGACAGATTTTTGTCAAACATCTTAAATGTGTCAGATTTCCTGTTTAGCACTTTACATTTCATACTCACAAAATTTGATGATGATCTAGGTTTTTCAGAACACTTCTGGTTATTGTTGGTAGAAATCCAACTCAAAATAGCTTAAATCAAAAAGTAGTTTATAAAACAGGCTCATATAACCACAGATGTAGGGGTAGGCTAGCTGCAGTCACAGGTGAATCCAGGGACTCAGATAAGATCATCAGGACACAATATTACTCTCCAGCTCTGAGGTCTATGGTGTCATCCTAGCTCAGTTCTCCAGCAGTCTCCCAAATCATATTAGCAAAACAGCTGTCAGCAGCTCCAGGCTTATATCTGTATCTCATCAGTCCTGAGAGAAAGTAAATTTTTGAGATGTTTCATTGAATCCCAGAATTGAGTCTAACTGGACTGCTGTAGGTCATACACCCAGCTCTGAGCAAGAAACAGTGATAAGGAGAATTTAATGCTTGATTGGCCAAACCTGTATTCTATTGCCTGTTTAGTGCTGAGGCGATAGTTACTCTACCTGAAACAAATGGATTTAATTTGGGGAGAGGGGAAGTTCCCCAGAAAAGCATCAGGAATTATCAGGGTACGGGGGATGGAATAAGCATAGAGTTGCTGAATAAAATATAAGACAGTCGCTTAAATTTGCATTTCACAGCAAATAATGAATATATTTTTTAGTATAAGTATGTCCTAAATATTGCGTAACTTTTAGTATAAATAAGTTCCAGCAATATTTGGGACATACACCCACTATGATATGATCATCTGAAATTCATAGTTAAATCGGTGTTCTTTATTTTTATTTGCTAAATCTGGTAACCCTAAACAAGCAGAAACAGCAGTGACCCCCTACAGATGCCCTATTATTTACATTATTTACATGAGAATGTTATAGCCCAGAGAATTTTCATAAGAAGTCCTAAATCATATACACATTACATATCTTGACAGGAAATAAGCCCATGAATGTCTCATGACAAAGACCTGTTATTTTACTCCTATCCTTCCCCACCACACACTCCTTAAGAGGTCCCAGGTGCTCACTGGGACTAGGGAACTGATACTGGCTTTCTACTTGGTGGTGCTCAGCTGGGATCGATTAAAATGACCCCTTGCCTCAACACTAACTTCAGTAGGATCAGCAAACATTTTCAGCTTCCTGTTATTTTAAGAATTTAAATTAGCCAATATTCTGCGAAATGTACCTTTTCTCACTGGGTTCCTTCTTGATTACATGGCACATTGAAGGGATATTCCAAGGCAGAAGGAAAGACTATCTGGGAAGGGACACAGGGAGATTTACACAGAAAGCGACCTCCATCACACATATCTTACTACTAAAAAATTAAAGGGGATTGGTAGCATCTGGAGTAGATGGTTCATGGTGACAGGAGACATTGACAACTTGGGCTCTGTGGAAGAACAGGAGGAAGTTAAAAACCTAACAGACAGGATTTAAGGAGAACAAAAATGTTGTTTCAGTGGCTTTAAGAACATAAAGTGGACACCAATTCTAGGCTTAGTTTTATCATGCCTGTGTTACCTGCTTTGTTGTCCTTTCAGAAAAAAATGTAAGTGGTCCATTTCATCTTCTGAGATAGTAGATCCACAATGTTTTTCACTGTCTTACAGAAGTTAGTATATTAAGGTTAAATAAACCTTCTAATTAAGAATCTCCTTACTGGGCTTGCAAACTTCCCTGTGAAGACAAAGTACAAAGAATTGAGAATGGAGATGGAGATGGAGCCAAGAGAACGCTTGCTTAACCTGATTTATTAGCTCACTAGGATGGCTTAGCCCCTATCGTTTACGGACACTTGGTCTAGATGAAACCAAAACAAATGGTCAATTCAGAGAAAATAATATGACACGGTAATAAAATCAATAACTGGATTCAGTTAAGGGGTAATTTTATTTAGTCCTTCCTGTTTCCACAATGACCCAGCACCACCAAGTGGATGTAAGAAACTCATAACCATGACAACAATGCTTAACACTTCTAATTACTTAGGTTGTATGCTAAATTCTTGTGTTACTTTTTTTTTTTTAATTTGCAACCATTACATGAGGTAGGTTTTATCTTTACATTTAACATATTAGGAGACTGTAGTTCCAAGATTTGCAGTAGAATTTGCTCAGTGGGGTTTTAGCACAAATCTGTTCAGTTGTAAAAATCCATTCTGTCAACCACTGCACCATACTGCTTCTCCGGGCTGCAAAATAAGTATAAAAGCAAGGTCAAAAAATCTTTACTTTAAAAAAATATTTGCACATCGGCTACTCAACAAAATAACTTAAGTAGATGACCTCTATGACTCCTTTCAGGAAAATAACCTAATCCTCTCAGGGAACCTGTCATAACTGAGCAACACAGAGCTCTTACCTGTACCCTGATGTCCAGAGCCTGTCTAAAGGCCTAAGAACTTCCTGCCCTGGCTGGCACCAGAAGGTCCTGGCAGAATTAATTCCCTCACCTGGAATGGGCAGTGCAGCTCTGACTTGTGTGACTCCTTACAGCTAACACCCCTAATATAAGGAGGTGAGATGCCTTCTTCAAACACCACACACCCTGGGTCTTGGATTTTCAGCCATGCTGCTCCTCTCTCAAGTAATTCTTTCAATTTCCAGTCCATAATGATCCAGCAGCCAGTCTATTAAAAAACAAAAACATGGGGCGCCTGGGTGGCTCAGTCGGTTAAGTGTCCGACTTCGGCTCAGGTCATGATCTTGTGGTTCACGAGTTCGAGCCCCGCGTCGGGCTCTGTGCTGACAGCTTGGAGCCTGGAGCCTGCTTCCGATTCTGTGTCTCCCTCTCTCTCTGACCCTCCCCCCATTCATGCTCTGTCTCTCTCTGTCTCAAAAATAAATCGTTAAAAAAAAAATTAAAAAAACAAAAACAAAAAAAAAGTACTACTTTGCAAAATACAGTTAAAGAACTATATGGACATATATTTTGGAGGTAAAACCTGTGTATGGGCTGCTATTCATTTTCTTGATGCCCCACAATTCCTAACCCGGCCCCCAGACCTCCCCTTTTTCTTGGTAAATACCACCACCACTTAGCTGTTCAGGCTGAAGGATTGGCCAGGTAACCAATTATCTATAGCTGTGGGGTCAGGAGTGGTAGGGTTGAAGTGAAAAGAAACAAACCACACCATCTGGTTGAGGGCTGATGCCCTGTTTAATTCTGTCACCAGTTTTGTGCATGATGCTACCATCAGAATAGCTGTGAGCATTTCAACAAGGACAATAAGGAGACACCCTCTTAATCCAGAGGAATGAGTCTAATATTTGGAATTTCCAGTCCCAAGTGATGAACAGAACAATATATAAGGATAAATATATTTTTCCATACCTCGAATCATACTTTCTTATGTTGAGACCATTTTATTGTAAATACAAAGCCAACCCTGGCAGTAAGGGTGAAGGAGATCGCCAGTACTGGGAATTAAATTCAAGGGCCTCTGTTAGAGTATCGGCTGCCACTTTAAAGGCAGGATGTGAGGGGAGGGAAAAAGCCACTTAATCCCTTTGTGACTTCTTACTAAATTGTAGATAGTTTCCAGAACCTTGCCCAGATTGTGATACTTTTATGATTCTACGCAATCTAGTAAAAGTTGAATCTCTTTACCTAGAAGCATCTGAGCACTGGCCTTATTTCAGGTTGCTGGAACAGAATGCCGTGGTCAGATCTGGTGAGACTCCTTCTGGTTTGCAGCTGGTGGTCTTCTCCTTATTAAGACCTCACAGAGGTGGGGGGAATCTAGTGTCCCTTCCTTTTAAATTTTTTTTTTCAACGTTTATTTATTTTTGGGACAGAGAGAGACAGAGCATGAACAGGGGAGGGGCAGAGAGAGAGGGAGACACAGAATCGGAAACAGGCTCCAGGCTCTGAGCCATCAGCCCAGAGCCTGACGCGGGGCTCGAACTCACGGACCGCGAGATCGTGACCTGACTGAAGTCGGACGCTTAACCGACTGCGCCACCCAGGCGCCCCACCCCTTCCTTTTATACAAGAGTTACTCCCATCACGAGGGCCCCACTCTCAGGACCTAATCTAATCCCAATCACCTCCTAAAGTCCTCATTTCTAAATACCTTCGTATTGTTTTGGGGCCTTCAACATATGAATTTAGAGGGGGACACAAACATTCAGTATTTTCTGTCTAAACATCACTATCATTACACTTATTAAAAAATATTTAAGGGTCTGCTAATGTTTCTGTGCCGACATGAATTCTACAGACAGGGAACTTTCCTGGGTAATTCTTAAGCAGATAGTGCTTATTGAGTAATTACTATAGTCCAATAAATGTGTTAATACATAGTCTGAGCTCTAAAACAATTCTTTAGGGTAAGCACTATTCTTCCCTCTTTGCAAGTTAGAAAACTAAAGCTTAGTGAAAAACTAAATGGCAGAGGCAGCAAGATTTAACTCCAAAGAACTGGATCCTGCTTTTGTTTATAGGTATGAATGGAAAACTAGCATTCTTTCTGTATTGCTGCTGAGTGGAGTAGACTGGGCAGAGAATGCAAGGGATGAGGGGATTGGCATTTCTGCAGGGAAGTAGAACAGTCATTAAGGGATTGATTGCTCTGTAGCTGGACCTGAGTTCAAATTCCATTTGTCTTATCAGCTTTGCAACCACAGGTATTAGCCATGTGTTTCTGATATTCTGATATCCAGAGCCCCAGGAAAAACTGCCTCTCCCAGGTTGAACCAATTTCCAGAGTTAGTAAAGGACTCAGCTGGGAAGGCAGCTTTGATCTACAAACCCACCAATCCAGAATCTGTATTCCCAACAGCCTCTCTTTATAGGCTTTTATGCTCCAAACTACTATTCCCCCAACCCTGATCACCTGAGGCCAGGTACCAGACACATAAGGGCAGCCCCTATACCTGAGAGCCTGCTGAACTTGTTCAAATTAGCCAATCCTAAAGCCTGCTTACCTGTTGCCGCCCACAGAAGCCTATAAAGGCTCTTGCCTGCATTCTTCCTGATCCCTCTGTCTCCCGGTAAACCCTGGGGCTTCCCTGCAGGGCTTTCCTTGGCAAGGCTGGCCTCCTCCTCTTGGAACGGTGAGTAACTACCTATCTTTTCAATACGGTTGTCTCCCGGATCTGTTGGTTCCACCAAACCTGAATAATAGTAAAATCCACATTTTAAAATACCTAGGGAAATTCACTGAACTCTCCTGTCTCGATTTATTTTCTGTAAAATTGTTGACCACAAATTTCTATATGAGAGGGTGCGTGAAAGCCTCATCCCAGGGCCAGGCTTGGGGTATGAAGTCAACAACTGGTCATATCGTTGATGTTATTCTGAATCAGAGTATTCTCATTACACAGTTTGCTTCTGGAAAGCACAGACCAAATATGGTTCATCTCTGCATGTCTAGTGCATGGCAGAGAGTAGGCTCTCAAAAAATGTTTGTTGAATTTTAAATAAGCTAAAGCTTTTATTCTTCTCAGAGGCCCGTATGATTGACATTAAAGACCTAATTGGGCCAACCTGCCTTTCTGATCAGATAAATGATCTGTGCCTTTGCAAAATGAGCAAAACCATTAGTTCTCCAGTGTGTGTATTTAACCTGTTCATATTCTGGGTAATTACATCAATATATTAAACACACAAAAACATAAAGATGACAGGAAAATTTCTCATATACAGTTTTCTCATCTTGCTCTATAAACTACGAAGAGTTTGGGGGTCTATCTTTTGAGGGAAAAAAAACCTTTACAAATTCTTTTTAAAATGAGATAAATAAAACCTGTTTTTCCCTCCCTACATGGTGTCTGCCGGGTACAAATGATTGCCACGTTAAGTGTAAACAGCATGCATCCTCTTGAAACCGGGCTCTCCTAGAATTGCTTGATCCGACTTTCTTATTTTTATTATGCATTCCAGATGCATAGCCTAGCACAAAGGCCTGGTGAGTAAAGTGAAGTCATTCTCAGGAAGGCTTTGGACTCAAATGACAATTAGGGATGAATGAGATGATCTGAACTTCTGTCCCATATGCGCAGGCTCTGATCTGCCTCCGACGTGAATTTCTTTGCCTGAGTTGGGGAAATATTATCCAGGGCACCGAACAGAGAGCATTGGTATTAAGAGCAGATACTGTCCTGTCTGCACAATAATTTCTTGGAACCTAAAATTCTCTGTAATAACTTCAAAACCTATGGTACCTATGGGAGAACAGGATATAAAGAAAGTGAGTGTGGTATTATAGGAGATTTCTAAATACCATTACTGCTGATTCTGAGTGACAATACGATTACAAGATAATGGCCACAAAATTGGCTAGGGATCACATCTGCTTCTCACTCTTGCCTGTCTCTGGTTACCTTCTCTGTGGGCTGATAGTGTGTTTTAGAGAGGAGCCTCCTTTTTCCCCTTCCAGGTCTTGTGGTGCCCCCCCCCCCCACGCCTCGCCCCCCTTTTGTTTTGGTGGTTTGTCTGTCATTTAGGTTGCAACATTTATCCTTTATTTCACCTATAAATAAGAGCACTAGCAGAAGTTGGACCAATATTAGTAACACATACCTTCTAGATAACTTACAACTTTTTTCTAATGTGCTTCTAAACCCACAGATGTTACATGGCTGAAACTGCTTCTGTTTTTCTAACATTAGCTAACTATTAGGATCAGCCTGAAAAAAATAATCTATAAATAATATTTAAATAATCACTTTGTCCCCACTGTCTTCTGGGTATTATACCAAGTTTATTGTACTCATTATCTCTTATCCTTAAAAAATTCTCCAGGCTAGACCTACCCATTTTATAAATGAGGAACAAAGACCCAAGGAAGTTAAATTGGGCAGCAAAAGTCACCCATATAGAGGGAGTAGCTTATGAACTTTACAGCCCGTATATTCTACTACTACTACATCTTGTGTTTCAAATTACTATGGTTTTCAGTGAATTCCAAGAGTTTTAAAACATTTATTTGGTTCTTGAGCACAGAAATTCACACTACTTCTGTCCTTGAATATATTAGGGATATAGATGTTAAGTAGGAAACAAGGATCCATTTTCTGGTTGAATCTGACTTGTCTAATTCCATAGCGTTTCTGAGGAAAGTTGATCTTTTAGGGCTTGTCCAAGCTTTCAAATTGAATGTGTAAGTCTATGCTTTTTCCTTCCCTATGGAAACATTTCTACTCAACTGTGAAGCGTCCCAGGCACGCACCAGGTCCCCTCCTGATGTCACAGTCCCCAAAGCTTAGCTGGGATGGCAGATGTTACATGATTTCATGAAGGCCTGGGATTAGGTGGGCCTTTTGATGAGGCATTTAATTTGGAATTTAGCACTTTTTCATGCAGCAAGCACTGCTGGGCCTTTGATAATGCCTGGGACCTAGGCCTTTAATCACTGGATGTTTGTTCTGTCTTGCTAAGGTGATTTCTTCAGCTTAGCATATAAAACAATAAGAATTATCAAACAGAAAGCTGCTTGAATGCCAGCAAAGAAGCACTGGGATATAAACTGTGTCGAAAGTTTAATAAATGTCACCCACAAAAAGTGCATCCTAGAGATAAACCATAAAATAGAGGAGGGGAGGGATACAAGGCCCACCCCCATCACACCCTCCCCAGGGAATCACAGGGCAGCTAGCCTCCTGGTATGCTCACTTAATCAGTAACCCACATGAACAAAAGGGACCGTCATGGCTGTATTTGTTTCCCCTCTCTTCTCTCCTTTGTTTTTGCTTCTCAAGTGATTAAGACCTAAAGCGGAAGGGTTTTTTTCCCCCCCACCAGCTTTATCATATAGTGTTAATGCTAAGAAATTTGAGATCTCTCGGAACTAATGCTCATCTATGGCCTTAGCTCTTCAGTGGTGACAGCACCATCTGCAATGCTGACCTTACAGACTTAACATGAGGATTTTACCTATTCAGGTCTCTGTTCTCATTATCACCTAAATACTTTTGTTGTTATTGGGAAATATTTTTTTAAAAAGATTGGTATGGGAAAGAGAAGACTCTGACAAAATGTGTAGAGATGAAGCTTAGAAATCCAGGGGAAAGTGAGTGTGAGGATTATCTCTCAGCTCACACCTAGATCTCAACTGTCCCAGGTGGAGTTGGTTACATAAAGTTACCTCAAATGCATTTTTTTTTAAATTTTAAAAACACACAAGAAAAATAGAAAATAGGATAATTTATATTCCCTAGTCCAAACTAACTACTGTCACATCTTGGCATATTTGCTTTGAGCCAGTTTCTCCCCCATTAAAGGAAACCCTTCTCAATTGTTTTTATAAAAGGGAAAAAATGTTCCTGTAGAATGTAAACAATTAAAACAGAAAATATATATACCATGGAATGTTGCACAGCTGTCAAAAAGAATGAACTCTTAACATTTGCAATGTGGACAGACCTAAAGTATTCTAAGTGAAATTAGTCAAAGACAAGTACTATAGGATTTCACTCATGTGGAATCTAGGAAATAAAACAGAGGAGCATATGGGAAGGGAGGAAAAAAAAGGGAAGCAAACCATAAAAGGCTCTTAACCTTAGAGAGCAAACTGAGAGTTGATGGAGGGAGGTAGGTCAAGGATAGGCAAAGTGGGTGATGAATATCAAGGAGGGTACTTGTGTTGAGCACTGGGTGTTATATGTATGTGATGAATCACTAAATTCTCCTGAAACTCACATTACACTATATGTTAACCAGAATTTAAATAAAAATTTGGGGAAAAAGGTGGATAAAGACACAATGGACAAAAAAGAATGTAGGGATGGCAGAAATATCAAATAAGGTTGAAATAGAAATAATTGCTAAATGGACAGAGGACCAAGGGGATAGTTTTGTGTTTTTGAACAGTGTCTACGATAAACATCTAATGGCCATAAATTTAAAAAAAGTAGAAAAGACAGAAGAAAAGTGTTCCACATGTCATCAGGAAAATGCAAATTAAAACAATGAGATTCCATTACATGTCCATTAGAATGGCCAATATCTGGACCATGACTAAAAATCTGGACACTGACACCACCAAATGCTGGTGAGGATGTGGAGCAGACAGGACTCTTCATTCATTGCTAGTGGGAATGCAAAATGATACAGTCACTTTGGAAGACAGTTTGACAGTTTCTTGGAGAAGTAAACATGCTCTTACAAAAGTACAATATGCAATATATTCTTTGGTATTTATCCAAAGGAGCTGAAAACCTATGTCCACACAAGAACCTGTACACGGATTTTTCAGAAGTTACGCATGGTTGCCAAAACTTAAAAGCAACTAAGATATCCTTCAGTAGATGAATGGATAAATACAGTGTGGTATTTTCAGACAGTGGAATGTTCCATACTCTATCATTTTTATAATTTCTTTTTAAAGTGATGTGTCAATCCATGAAAAAAGAAAAAACTTGCATATTAAGGGAAAGAAGCCAATTTAAGACTACATATTGTACAGTTCCACCTATATGACATTCTGGAATAGGCATAATATAGAGAGAATAAAGTAATCAGTGGTTGCCAGGGTTTGAGGGAGGGGAGGAGTGAATAGGTAGAGTACAAGATTTTTAGGATGGTGAAGCTGTTGTGTATGATACAATTGTGGTGAATACATGTAATTATATATATCAAAACTCATCAAATGTATAACGCCATAAACGCTTAACTGTGGACTTTGGATGACAGTGATGGGTTGGTAATGATTTACTGATTGTAGCAAATGAACCACTCTGGTGTGGGATGGTGATAGTTGGAAAGTGTGTG
>NW_024412395.1:21301344-21346238 GCF_014898765.1 Herpailurus yagouaroundi | reverse complement strand
ATAAGGTTGCTTATGTTTATGAGTAATTGTTTTATATATTTGGGGGCTCCGGTATTCGGCGCATAGACATGTATAATTGTTAGCTCTTCCTGATGGATAGACCCTGTCACTATTATATAATGTCCTTCTTCATCTCTTGTTACAGCCTTTAATTGAAAGTCTAGTTTGTCTGATATAAGTATGGCTACTCCAGCTTTCTTTTGGCTTCCAGTAGCATGATAAATAGTTCTCCATCCCCTCACTCTCAATCTAAAGGTGTCCTCAGGTCTAAAATGAGTCTCTTATAGACAGCAAATAGATGGGTCTTGTTTTTTTATCCATTCTGATACCCTATGTCTTTTGGTTGGCGCATTTAATCCACTTACATTCAGTGTTATTATAGAAAGATGGGTTTAGAGTCATTGTGATGTCTATGTTTTATGCTTGTAGTGATGTCTCTGGTACTTTGTCTCACAGGGTCCCCCTTAGGATCTCTTGTAGGGCTGGTTTAGTGGTGACAAATTCCTTCAGTTTTTGTTTGTTTGGGAAGACCTTTATCTCTCCTTCTATTCTAAATGACAGGCTTGCTGGATAAAGGATTCTCGGCTGCATATTTTTTCTGTCTAGCACACTGAAAATCTCGTGCCAATTCTTTCTGGCCTGCCAAGTTTCAAAAGAGAGATCAGTCACGAGTCTTATAGGTCTCCCTTTATATGTGAGGGCACGTTTACCCCTTGCTGCTTTCAGAATTTTCTCTTTATCCTTGTATTTTGCCAGTTTCACTATGATATGTCATGCAGAAGATCGATTCAAGTTACGTCTGAAGGGAGTTCTCTGTGCCTCTTGGATTTCAATGCCTTTTTCCTCCCCCGGTTCAGGGAAGTTCTCAGCTATTCTTTCTTCAAGTACCCCTTCAGCACCTTTCCCTCTCTCTTCCTCCTCTGGGATACCAATTATGCGTAGATTATTTCTTTTTAGTGTATCACTTAGTTCTCTAATTTTCCCCTCATACTCCTGGATTTTTTGATCTCTCTTTTTTCTCAGCTTCCTCTTTTTCCATAACTTTATCTTCTAGTTCACCTATTCTCTCCTCTGCCTCTTCAATCCGAGCCGTGGTGGTTTCCATTTTGTTATGCATTTCGTTTAAAGCGTTTTTCAGCTCCTGGTGACTGTTCCTTAGTCCCTTGATCTCTGTAGCAAGAGATTCTCTGCTGTGAGCTATACTGTTTTCAAGCCCCGCGATTAATTTTATGACTATTATTCTAAATTCACTTTCTGTTATATTATTTAAATCCTTTTTGATCAGCTCATTAGCTGTTGTTATTTCCTGGAGATTCTTCTGAGGGGAATTCTTCCGCTTGGTCATTTTGGATAGTCCCTGGCGTGGTGAGGACCTGCAGGGCACTTCCCCTGTGCTGTGGTGTGTAACTGGAGTTGGTGGGTGGAGCCGCAGTCAGACCTGATGTCTGCCCCCAGCCCACTGCTGGGGCCACAGTCAGACTGGTGCATGCCTTCTCTTCCCCTCTCCTAGGGGTGGGATTCACTGTGGGGTAGGGGTGGCCTGTCTGGGCTACTTGCACACTGCCAGGCTTGTGATGCTGGGGATCTGGCGTCTTAGCTGGGGTGGGTAGGCAAGGTGCACAGGGGCAGGAGGGGCAGGCTTAGCTTGCTTCTCCTTAGGTGATCCACTTCAGGAGGGGCCCTGTGGCAGCAGGAGGGAGTCAGATCCGCTGCCGGAGGTTTGGCTCCGCAGAAGCGCAGAGTTGGGTGTTTGCGCGGAGCGAGCAAGTTCCCTGGCAGGAACTGGTTCTCTTTGGGATTTTGGCTGGGGGATGGGTGGGGGAGATGGCGCTGGTGAGCGCCTTTGTTCCCCACCAAACTGAGCTCTGTAGTCCGGGGGCTCAGCAGCTCTCCTTCCCTTTGTCCTCCAGCCTTCCCGCTTTCTGAGCAGAGCTGTTAACTTATGACCTCCCAGCCGCTAAGTCACGCTTGCTGTCGGAACACAGTCCGTCAGGCCCCTCCGCTTTTTGCAAGCCAGACTAGGGGGCTCTGCTTGGCCAGCGAGCCGCCCCTCCGCCCCGGCTCCCTCCCGCCAGTCCGTGGAGCACGCACCGCCTCGCTGCCCTTCCTACCCTCTTCCGTGGGCCTCTCGTCTGCGCTTGGCTCTGGCGTCTCCGTTCTCCTAATCCTCTGGCGGTTTTCTGGGTTATTTAGGCAGGTATAGGTGGAATCTAAGTGATCAGCGGGACGCGCGGTGAGCCCAGCATCCTCCTACGCTGCCATCTTCCCTCTCTCCCCTATTTTTTTAAGTGTATTTGAGAAAGAGAGTGCAGTGGGAGAGGAACAGAGAGAGAGGGAGAGAGAGAGAGAGGAGAGAAAATCCCAAGCAGGCCCTGTACTGTCAGCACAGAGGGGACTTGAACTCCAGAACCATTAGTCATGACCTGAGCCCAAGTAGGATGCTTAACCAACTGAGCCACCCAGGCACCCCTGAAAATTTTTTTTTTTTTTAAAGATCGGCGATTCTCACTATACATACATTACTAACCCAATTGGATATTATTTTTAGGTATATAGATAAATGACTTGTAAATATATGAAGATAAATGTAAGTACATGTGTACAATGTATTTATAAAGTATGTTCTGTGTTAATAAGATATTAACTATTCTGGGTCTTTTGCATCTCCACATAAACTTTATAATCCATTTATAGATAAGCATAAAATAACTTGATGTTAGCTTGATTGGAATTGCATTGAATATATATATATGTTATCAAGCTGGGAACAACTGACCTCTTGACAATATTGTCTTCCTATCTATGAACATGGAATATCTTTCTATTTAGTTCTTGTTTTAGTCATTAGAATATGTTTCCTTTTTTATTCACTAGAGTTTTGTAGTTTTCCTCATAGATGCTGTACATATTTTATTAGATTTTTACCTAAATATTTCATTTTGTGGGATGCTAATGTAAATGGTTTTTTAAAAATGTTTTAATTTATTTTTGAGAGATCAAGTATGAGCCAGAGAGGGGCAGAGAGAGAGGGAGACACAGAATCTGAAGCAGACTCCAGTCTGTGAGTTGTCAGAACAGAACCTGATGTGGGGCTTGAACTCATGAACCATGAAATCATGACCTCAGCCAAAGTTGGACACTTAACCAACTGAGCTCCCAGGTGCCCCATACATTTTTTTTTTTTAATTTCAAATTCTACTTGTTCATTGTTGGTATGCAGGAAAACAACTTTTACACATTAATTTGTATCCTGCAACCTTGGTATAATTGCTTATTCCACTGGTCAATTATTTCATTTTGCCTGCCCAGATGATCATGAGATCCATAAATAAAGTTTTATTCCTTCCTTATGTATACATCTCTTATTTCCTTTCTTTTCTTACGGTACTGGCTTTAACTTTCCGTATCATGTTGAAGAGGTGTGGTGAGAGGAGACCTCCTTGTCCTGTTCCTGACCTTAGTGGGAAAACATCCAGTTTCTCACTACTAAGCTATAGGTTTTTTGAGGATGTTCTTTTATCAAATTGAGGAAGTTCTCATCTATTCCAAGTTTGCTGAGAGTTTTTATCATGAACGAGTGTTGAATTTTGTCAAATGCTTTTCCCGCATCTATCAAGATGATTGTGAGATGTTATTGACTTCCATATATTATTTTTTGCAATTGATATTTAAAAAATTAATTTGACTGATTTAATCTCCCTACCCAGAGAAGATTGGGTTTTGATCTTCTGTGGCTACACTGTGTCAGTTAACTCAATCCAATTGGAGGCAAGCTTATTTGAAATTGGGTTTATATCTGTGAAAGCTCCTGTATTTCCAGTTTATATTTATTTCTAGCATTAGTTCTCCGAGATCCTCCTAGTACTGTGTGGTCCTTTGGAGTTGATTATAACTGGATATCTGGAATACTTAACAGGGCTCTTTCTCCCTGATGGTTTCTGAACTCTATTTTTTATTGTTCATTCATACGAAATAGCCCAAATCCCTGTTCAGATTCTCCATTCTTCTACTTTCCTAAACTCTCCAACTCTGTCCTGCAACTTTGAATTCAAAAAGTTTAAAATGGAAAAGTAGAATAAATATAGACTTCACCTCTCTGAGATTCCCTTCTCTTCATGGTTTTAGACTAGAACTCACTTTTTGCTTTATTTCTGGTGAATTTAAATGGAATATATATTTAATAACTTGTCCATTTTTCTTACTACTAAAGGAGAGTTGGTGTGGATCATCTGTCCACCAAAGCCAGAGTGGGATTTGTTGTTGTTCCTGAAAGACATTTTGCTAAAGTAAAAGGTTTTTGACTATTTTTTTCTCAGAACTTTAAAGTGCCTGCCGTTGGTGCTGACATCAATAATGCTGGGAGAAATCTCAATCTCCTTTTGGCAATAATTTGAATCTTCTGCCTGGATATCTAAAAAGAATCTTTATCTGTCTCTGACTTTTTACAAATTAGGTAGTCTTTGTAAAAAGCTTTTAGGATAAAATTTCCTTAAAGAGGAAATGCTCTTTTGGAATGCCTGGGTGCTCAGATGATTAAGCCCTGACTCGATTTCGACTCCAGTCATGATCTCTCAGTTCATGAGATGGAGCTCGGCATCCATCTGTGCTGTCGGCACAGAGTCTGCTTAGGATTCTCTCTCTTTCTGTCTCTCTGCCCTTCCCCCCGCTTGAACTTGCTCCCTCTCCAAATAAACATTGTAAGTGAAAAAGAAATGCTCTTTTGATAGGCAAATTATTTTGTTCTGTATATAGAAATGAGAAATTTTATTGTATTATGTTTTGAATGTTTATCTTATTTGTAGTGTTCTCTACCAATTAACATTGTGTATGGTTGTTGAGTATCTTTAACTTATTTTTATTATCTTTGTCTTCATCTGTAATTGCTGTGTTTGTCATTTTTCATCTGTCAATAATTTGAATAATAGAAATAGAAATAACAGAAATACTTTCTGTTCCTACTTTAATTCCATAATGCTTTTGGCTTTCTAGGCAACTTCATAGTTCTTTTTCTGTGTCATTTTACTGTTTTAATACATTGTTTTAGGTTCTTGTTGAACTAATATTTTATAATGTGATTGAGAAATTTTCTTCTCATCTTTGGATTATATTTTTATCTATCATTGACTGGTTTTCTGGGGTTTTTGTTTTTAAACATTTTTTAATATTTGTTTATTTTTGAGAGAGAGAGAGAGACAGACAATGTGAGCAGGGAAGGGGCAGAAAGAGGGACACACAGAATCTGAAGCAGTCTGCAGGCTCTGAACTGTCAGCACAGAGCCCAACATGGGGCTAGAACTCACAAACCACAAGGTCATGACCTGCACTGAAGTCAGACAATCAACTGACTGAGCCACCCAGGTGCCCTGGTTTTCTGTTTTTTATATGCACCGCACATTTGTTAAGACACTGCTAGCTGCAATAGAGAAAAAAAAAAAATCTATGTGGTTTATATGCAATAGAAATTTATCTCTTGTATGAATATTCCTAAGGGTGGGAAGCTCTCTGCCAAGATTTAAGTTTTCTTTTGAAATATAATTAACATCCAATATTAGTTTCAGATATACAACATAGTAATTGATATTTATCAACATCACCATACGAAGTTTGCACAATTTTATTGACTATTCTTCTTATGCTGTACATTATGTCCCACGATATATTTATTTTATAACTAGAAGATTATATCTCTTATTCCCCTTCACCTATATTGTCTATATTCTCCTTGCTTTCCTCTCTGGAAACTGTCAATTCTCTGTATCTATGAGTTTGTTTCTGTTTTGGTTTGTTTTTTAGTTTCCACATATAAAGGAAATCATACAGAATTTGTCTTTCTGTCTGACTTATTTCACTTAGCATAACACTCTCTAGGTCTGTCCATGTTGTTACAAATGGCAAAATTTCATCCTTTTTTTTTTTTTATAACTAATACTCTATTGTACGTATATACCATACTTTCTTTATTCACCTATGGATGGGCATGTAGGTTTCTTTCATATCTTGGCTATTGTAAATAATGCTGCAGTAAACAGTATGTATTTTGAATTTGTGTTTTCATTTTCTTTCAGATAAATACCGAGGTGTAGAACTGCTGAATCATATGGTAGTTCTAGTTTTCATTATTTTTTGAGGACGTTTCATCCTGTTTTCCATAGTGGCTGCACCAATTTGCATTCCCATCAAAAGTGTACAAGTGTTCCTTTTTCTCCACATCCTTGCCAACATTTGTTATTTCTTGTATTTGTGATAGTAAGCCTTTTTGGCAGGTATGAGGTCATATCTCATTGTGGTTTTGAGTTGCATTTCCCTGATTGGTGATTTTGAACACTTTATGTACCTGTTGCCTGTCTGTAGACTTTTGTTTGGGAGTCTTTTGATTGAGTCAGTATCCTTACTAGTGATCCATCTTCATTTTTTCTATTTCTTCATTATTCAGTCTTGGCAGGGTGTACATTTCTACAAACTTACCTATTTATTCTAGATTGTCTAATCTGTATGTGTGTAATTATTTATAGCAAGTACTTAGGATCTTTTGTATTCCTGTGGTGTTAGTTGCAACTTTTCTTTTAATTCTGATTTTATTTGAGCTCTTCTTTTTTTTTTTTTTTCTTGCTGTGTCTGGCTAAAGGCTTATCAATTTTTTTTTTCAAAGAACCAGCCATAAGTTCATTCACCTTTTGTATGTATGTATTTATTTTAGTCATGTATTTCTGCTGATTTTTATTTCCTTCTAATTTGGGGCTTTGTTTTACTTTTTCTAGTTCCTTTAGGTACAACATTAAATTGAGATTTTTTTTCTCCTTGAGGTAAGCCTCTATCACTATGTACTTCCCTATTAGAACTGCTTTGGCTGCATCCCATGGATTTTTGAAATGTTGTGTTTCCATTTTAATTTGTCCCAGGTATTTTTTTGGTTTTTGATGTCTTTATTGACTCATTGGTTGTACAGGTTTGTGCTTGCCTATTGTTGCAGAGCAGTGGCTGTGGGACTGTGGTGTATGGATTTTCCCTAGCACAGTTGGCTGGAGTGGCAGCAGTATTTGAGGCTCTTCCTGTGGCCTGGTTGGTTAGGGTACCTCACCTATCCACTGTGGCTATAGTAGTGGTTGGGGCTTTACCCAGGGCTGGCTGGCTGAGTAGCTATATTTGGTGCTGCAACTGTGGCAGTGGGTAGGGACTCTCCTAGCCCAGCCCAGCTCACTGAGATACCTCAGTAGCTGCCTCATATATGAGAATTGGCAAGATTCTCAGCAGGCCATTCCCACCAACATTAGCAGGTTAGAGTAAGCATTCAAAGATGGCATCCACCAGCGTCAACAATATCAAAGTAGAATGTGATTGTAAAACTGGTGCTCAACAGTGTCTTCTTACCCATAGGGTATCTCAGCAGTTTCCTGCCTCTCTGACAGATGTCTCAGGACTAATAAGTCTGTCACCTATGATCTAGGCACTTTTGCAACTGGTGTTTTACCATTGGCTCCTGGGGCAAGTGAGACTCCATATGAGAACTTTAATATTGGAATATCTATTCCAACCCATATAAGATCTATGGATTTTCTTGACATAATTCCTGTTAGTTTTCAAAGTCTGGCTTTGGTGTCTCCTCTCACCTGTGTAGGATCTAAGGGATGGAGGGCCTGATGTGGAGCTCCAACCCATTGCTCCTCAGGGAAAAGTTTTGTGGGCTTTGTTTTTGTTTTTGTTTTTAAATACAGTTGACACACAATCTCACATTAGTTTCAGGTGTACAACTTAGTGATTTGACAAGTTTATGCATTATGCTATTATCTTAATAATAAGTGTAGCAACCATCTTTGTTACATTGCAATTACAATATTGTTGACTGTATTCCCTAGGCTGTGCCTTTCATTCTGTGACTCATTCATTCCATAAGTGGAAGCCTGTATTTCCTTCTTTCCTTTAACCATTTTCCCCACCCCCACCCCTCTGGCAACTATCCATTTGTTCTCTTTATGTATAGGTTTGGTTATGCTTTTTGTTTATTAATTTGCTTTTGTCATTGTTTTGTAGATCCCACTTATGAGTGGAGTCATAAGGTATTTGTCTTTCCCAGTCTGATTTCATTTAGCATAATGTCTTCTAGGTACACCCTTGTTGTCTCAAATGGCATGATCCCATATTTTTTATGGTGCTTCCATATCTTGGCTATTGTAAATAATGCCATAAACTTAAGGGTACATACATCATTTTGAAATGTTGTTTTCATTTTCTTTGGGTAAATGCCCTATAGTGGAATTTTTGGGTCATATGGTATTTATATCTTTAATTTTTTGAAGAACATGTTTTTCAGTGACTGTCCCAATTTATATGCCCACCAGTAATGCACAATAGTTTTTTTTTCTCTACATCCTCACCAACACTTGTTATTTTTTGTCATTTTTATTTTAGTCATTTTACTTGGTGTAAGGTGATATTACATTGTGGTTTTAATTTGCATTTCCCTGATTATTAGTGACTTTGAGCATCTTTTCATGTGTCTGTTGGCCACCTGTAGGTCTTTGGCAAAATGTCTGTTCAGGTTTTTTGCCCATTTTTAATTTTTCTATGTTGAATTGTATAAGTTCTTGATGTCTTTTGGACACTAATCCCTTATCAAATAAATCATTGGCAAATGTCATCTTCCATTCAGTAGGTTGTCTTTTTGTTGATGGTTTCTTTGGGCAGACGATTTTTATTTTAATTTGTCTCAGTTTATTTTGGCTTTGGTTTCCCAGGTCTTGGGAGATATGTCTAGAAAAATATTACTACAGTTGATGTCAGAGAAATTACTGCCTGTGTTCTCTTCTAGGATTTTTATTGTTTCAGGTCTTACATTTAGGTCTTTAATTCATTTTGAGTTTATCTTTGTGTATGGTGTTAGAAAGTGGTCCAGTTTCATTCTTCTGCATGTAGGTATCCAAGAAAAAGGTGGTCTTTTTCTTACTCTATATCCTTGCCTCCTTTGTTGTAGATTAATTTCCCATATAATCATGAGTTTTCTGGAGTGTCTATTCGTTCCTTTGCTTTCTTTATGTGCCAGTACTATACTATTTTGATTACTACATCTTTATAGTATATCTTTTTTTTTTTCAACGTTTATTTATTTTTGGGACAGAGAGAGACAGAGCATGAACGGGGGAGGGGCAGAGAGAGAGGGAGACACAGAATCGGAAACAGGCTCCAGGCTCTGAGCCATCAGCCCAGAGCCGGACGCGGGGCTCGAACTCACGGACCGCGAGATCGTGACCTGGCTGAAGTCGGACGCTTAACCGACTGCGCCACCCAGGCGCCCCTTTATAGTATATCTTAATCTGAAATTGTCATAGATCTAGCTTTGTTCTTTATCAAGATTGCTTTGGTGTATTCTGTGGTTCCATAAAAATTTTTAATACTCTAGTTTTTTAAAATAATTCTGTTAGTATTTTGATAGAGATTGCATCAAATCAGTATATTGCTTTGGGTACTATGGGCATTTTAACAATATTCTTCAAATCCATTAGCATCTTTCCATTTTTGTGTGTGTCCTCTTCACCTTCTTTAATCAGTGTTTTATAATTTTCAGAGTACAATTCTTTACCTCTTTGGTTAAATTTATTCCTAGGTATTTTATTCTTTTTGTCCATTGTAAATGGTGTTCTAAAATTTCTCAAATTGTGGTGAATATTTTTAATGTATTGTTGTATGTGGTTTGCTAGTATTTTGTTGAGGATTTTTGCATCTGTGTTCATCAGAGATATTGGCCTCTAATTTTCTTTGTGTGTGTATTTGGTGTCTTTGGTTTTGGTATCAGGATACTGTTGGCCTTGTAGAATGTAATGGGAAGCTTGCCTTCCTCTTCTAGTTTTTGGGATGATTTGAAGAGAGTAGGTATTATCTCTTCTTTAGATGTCTGCTAGAATTTACCAGTGAATCCATCTGGACTTTTATGTTTTGACACTTTTTTTCTATTACTAATTGTTTTACTTGTAATTGGTCTTGTCAGATTTTCTATTCCTAGTTCAGTTTTGTAAGATTATATACTTTTAGGAATTTATCAATTTCTACGGGGTTGTCCAGTTTATTTGTATAAAAGTGTTCATAGTATTCTTCCCTAATCTTTTGTATTTCTGTGGTGTCAGTTGTTACTTTACTTCATTTGTTTTATTTTATTTATTTGGGTCCTTTCTCTCTCTCTCTCTCTCTCTCTCTCTCTCTTTCTTGATGAGCCTAAGAATGTCTCAATTTTATTTTTCATTTCAAATAACCAGATCTTGATTTCCTTGACTTTTTTTTTTTTTTTTTGGCCTTTATGTAGTTTATTGCTGCTCTGATCTTTTATTCATTTCTTTTTTTTTAATGTTTATTTATTTTTGAGAGAGACCGAGTGCAAGCAGGGAGGGGCAGAGAGAGGAAGACACAGAATTGGAAGCAGACTCCAGGCTCCAAGCTGTCAGCACAGAGCCTGACATGAAGCTCAAACCCATAAACCATGAGACATGACCTGAGCCAAAGTTGGATGCTTAACCAACTGAGCCACCCAGGCACCACTATTTCTTTTTTTCTACTCACTTTGGGCTTTGTTCTTATAATAGTTCCTTTTAGGTGTAAGCTTTATTTTAGTTTTATCTTCTTTCTTGAGATAGGTCTGTATTGCTATATATTTCCCTCTTAGAAGTGCCTCAGAACTTTTGCTGGACCATTGTGTTTTCATTTGTCTCCATGTATTTTATTTCTTCTTTGATTGCTTGGTTGACCCATGGACTATTTAGTGTCATGTTTAGTCTCCACGTGTTTGGGTTTTTTTCTAGTTTATTTTTCTTGTGACTTATTTCTAATTTCATACCATTGTAATGGAGAAAGATGCATGGTATGATGGCAGTCTTTTTAAATTTACTGAGGGTTTTTTTTTTTTTTTTAACAGCCTAATATGTGAGCTCTTCTGGAAAATGTTCAATGTGTACTTGAAAAGACTGTGTATTCTATTTTTTTGGATAGAACATTATAACAGAGAATCTGTTATGTCCATCTGGTCTGTTGTGTCATTCAAAGGCATTGTTTTCTTACTGATATTCTTTCTGAATGATCCATCCACTGATGTAAGTAGCATATTAAATTCATCTATTGTATTACTATCAATTACTCCCTTTATGTCTGTTAATATCTGCTTTTTGTATTTAGGTGCTCCAGTGTTGGGTGTGGAGATATTTATAATTGTTCTATCCTCTTGTTGGACGGATCCCTTTATCATTCTGTAATGCCCTTCTTTGTCTTTTATTGCAGTCTTTGTTTTAAAAGCTATTTTGTCTACTATAAACACTGCTATTCTGCCTTCTTGTTCTCAACTTCCATTTGTATGAGGAGTACTTTTCTACCCCGTCACTTTCAGTCTATATGTGTCTTTAAGTCTGAGGGGAGTCTCTTAAAAGCAGCATATAAAATGAGTGTTGGTGGTTGTTGTTGCTTTAAATCCATTCTGCCACCCTGTGTATTTTTATTGGAGCATTTAGGTCCTTTACTTTTACAGTAATTGTTGATATATACTTATTGCTATTTTTAAACTCGTTTTCTAGTTCTTGTTCTTTGCCCTTGTTCTTTTATGATTGAGTTTCTATAGTGTTTGGCTTTCTTTCTTTTTATTTTTTGGGTACATGTTATAGGTTTTGGGTTTGTGCCTACCTTGAGGTTCATATGTAACATCCTAAGAAAATATCAGTCTATATTAATTTGTTCATTTTAAGTTCATTCTTAAAAAAAATTTGTTGTTCTTTTTCCCTTCTCTTCCCCTTTTATTCCCTTCTTTGCATGTTATGTATATGTTGTCATCTTTATATCTTATTAAAAATTTTCATATGTCTATTTATGGCTGTTTCTTTTCCACTTAAGGAAGTCCCATTAATATTTCTTGTAAGGCTGGTTTAGTGGTGATAAACTGCTTTAAGTTCCTTTATCTTTTTACCTTTTTATCTCTCCTTCAAATCTGAGTGATAGCCTGGTAGAGTGTTCCTGGTTGCAGGTTTTTCCCTTTCAGTACTTTGAATATATCGTGCCACTTCCTTATGGCCTGCAAAGTTTCTGCTGAAAAATATGATAGTCTTAAAAGTTTTCCCTTATATGTAACCTTTCTTTCTCTCTTGCTTTTAAGATTCTATCTTTAATCTGACATTTCAATAATTATGTGCTGTGGTGTTGGTCTCCTTGGGTTCATCTGTTTTGGAACTCTGTGCTTCTTGGACTTAGATATCTTCCCTTCCTAGGTTAATGAAGTTTCCATGTAGTATTCTTCAAATAAGTTTTCTACACCTTTCTCAATCTGTCTCTTCTGTGACCCCTATAATGCACATATTTTTTTCACTTAGTGTTGTAATGTTGTCCAAGGGATTTCTTAAACTAGCCTCACTTTTTTGGGGGGGGGGGGCGGCTGTTAAGCTTGTGTAGTTTCCATTACCATCTTCCAGATTGCTGGTACATTCTTCTGCATCCTCTAATCTGTTGATTTTCTGTAGTGTTTTTCAGTTACTGTATTCTTCAACTCTGATTGGTTCTTTTAAATATTTTTCTCTTTATTGAAGGTCTCACTGAGTGTGTGTGAGTGTGTCTTTACAACCATTACTTTAAAATCTTTATTAAGTGTATTGCTTGTCTTTGTCTCATTTAGTTTTTCCCCCTCTGAGCCTTTTCTTTTTTTCTTTTGAAGGATACTATTCTGTCTCACCATTTTGCTTGACTTTCAGTGTTTGTTTTGAGAATTAGGCAGAATATCTACTTCTCTTAAATTTGGAGTCATCTTGTGTATGATGTCCCCTATGTAGATGGTATGCTTCATGCCTTTTGCTTGCTGGCTGGAGCTATGTCTGTATATGCTAGTTACTTTCAGATCCTGTTCTAGTCTGGCCTTTTAAGGTGGAAGGAAAGAGTATCCCCACAGTTTATCAGCCCTTTTTAACCCCAGCTTTTTAGGTGTGTATCCCAACACAGCCAGAGCTGAATGGGGGTTTTTTGACCCTGGGCTCAATCAGGTTGCAAGCTTCCTGTGATGACCAGACCTGTCTGTTAAGATGGCCTTATGCTCTGCTCAGGTCTAGACTCTTAAGGTAGTGTGGGAATATAAACCATGTGGTTCTTCAGTTTCTCTGAAGGGAACACCTGGAGAGTGTTCCCATAGTTCCTACACCACTTACAAGAGATCGAGTGTTATCTCTTTTATATGATAGTTGCTCTTTTAAGTCATGGATTTCCATTCTGTGCCCAAGGACAGGAATATGTTTTTAATCCCTCAGTACTATCCTTCCCCACCGCTGTGTGTGGTGTTGGGGGTGGGGGGAATCTTTGTTACCATGTCTTCATCTTGCTGTTTTCTTTCCATTCTATCTTTGGTTGTTCAGTAGCTGTTCCTTCAGCCCTTAGTTCTTCAGGAGGAATTGTTCTGTTAATAGGCAAAATTTAGTGTTCTATGGAGGGGGTGAGTTCAGGGTCTTCCTACTTCACCATCTTGGACCAGAACTCCAGAATGTTTGGTTGTTGTTGTTTTGTTTCTTTTTTTTTTTTTTTAAGTTTATTTGAATAAGAGGGAAAGAGAGCATGGGGAGGGGTAGACAGAGGGAGAGAGAATCCCAAGGAGGCTTAATGCTGTCAGAGCTGCATGTGGGGCTCAATCTCCCAGACTGTAAGATAATGACTTGAGCTGAAATCAAGAGTCATTTAACCAACTGAGCCACTCAGGTGCCCCAAAAATCTGTTTTTGAGATCACCTCTCAAATGTTCAATGCCACTCCTGGGGTGGAGATTTTTTTTTTTTTTTTTTTTTGAGGAAATTATTCCATATGTGGTTGTATAGTTTTTGTGTCTGTGGGAAGAAGTGAGCTCAGGATCTTCCCATGCCCCATCTTGAAACTTCCTCTTTGTCAAGTTTTATTTCCAAGAACCCAAGTTCATTCTTGTAGCTCCATCATTTTTAACACATAACTTTTAAGTCAACATATTTGTCTGTATCAAGATGACAAAAGGCAAACAACCATATTGCATCTGGTGGAATTTTTTGATGGGTGAGTTCTATCTTTATCTTTTTCCCTCCCTTTGCATCCTTTTTCCCTATTTTCATGAATCCTTTCCTCCCCTTTAGATTGGCCTAGTTGTCAAGATTGCTTTATTTTCTACTTTTCTTTTTTCTTCCATTTTTTTTTTTCCCTTTGGGACACTCTACATACTCTGTTTACTCCGATATTGTCGTTAACATTTAGACTCTGTTTCCAGCAGTCTATCTTTTTCTTTTTTTTGCCCTGAGCTATAGTGAGATCAGAATACTTTGTATTATTTCCATTGTTTTTACAGCCTGAGGAAATGGCAAAGAAATCGATACATTCAACTGAGGGGATATGTATTCCAGTTGGAATAACTTAAATTTGTTTTCTCCTCTGAGACTTTTATAATGACAATTATGAAGTAATAACATTTTTTTCCTCCTAGCGGTGGCTATGATAAGATGATTAAAACATTCCAATGGGAACAGACCAGAAACAAGGCTTTCCAGGATTCGTTGCACTTAATCAACTTGTGTGAGGGTTGGAGACACTATTCCTTTGGCAACCTACCTTCAACTCTAGATCCTATTTTGTCTTCATTATATAGCCCTCAAGCCCTTCCCTCTTTACAAGATCAGTTCCCTACTTTTATTAATTTTTTTTTATTTCCTATCATAGGGAGTCTAAATATTTCTAGTATTTGACCATCATCCAGAATTTCCAAAGTGCTCTCGACATTCAAGTTGTTCATTTCCTCTAGAACCACAGAAGTTGGGGTAAATGTCCATTGTCATATAGTCACATGAAGAAAAATTTGTCATTGATGTTCCCAGACTATAAATGGGACAAAAAACATAGGTTCCTGGTAGATAGAAAGCCACCTTACTTGAAGAATAAGTGGATATTCCACCTACTTCCCTAATACAGGAAAAGTGATTCCCTAATCATATGCCTTCTAGTTTGGCTTTTTAATTTTTTCTTTTGGCAAAAGCCACACAGAACACTTAGGACTTCCCTAGTGAGAAAGATTGTCTTGGACAAATTAGATTGAGCCCTATGTTAAATGAGTATTTTTACCTTAAAACTCTCCTTTTGGCAAGGTAAATAATATTCAGGGAAGATATTTACAGCCAAATTAGATTTATTAATGTAAAATTGAAACAGCTTTAATGTTCCCAAATAGGTAATGATGTGAAAATGGTAGTTCTCAATCTTGGGAGATCATGAAACTTTTTTTAAGTTGTAAATTACATAGTAAAAACTGATAAAATGTAACCAAGCTGTCAGCTCTACAAGGTCAAATACAGTGTCCGTGCTGTTCACCATTTTATCCACATGTCTATTATAGTGTCTGGCAGTATAAATGTACTAAAAAAATAAATAAATGAAAAATGAGTGGTTAGGTCCCTGCAAGAAAAGTGGGATAAGGTTGTAGATGCTCTAGTGTGATCAATTCCAAGACCCCACTTCCAAATAAAGGTTCACATCTAAAGAATACTATACACCTAAGATATTACACAAAATATTTTTTTTTCTCTCAATGGAACTTGAAGTGTTTGAGTCTTAATGAGTACATTCCATTAAAAAAAAAATCTCAAAAGATATCTACGTCACATTGAAATCTACCAAGTTCTAAGCAGACTCCTAATTACTATAAAATTTTGACAAGTGTTTCACACATTCAGGATTCTGTGCTCTAAATTTCAGATCCTTTAATCATCTTATCACATCAGAACTAGGGATGGGTACTGTAGCCACTAAGACATGGAATGGCTAGTGCTTCCTTCTTTCAAGCTTGGAGTAACACAAGATACAAAGTAAAGCATAGCCATAAAGCCAGGGTTTCTATTTCAAAGACCAACTGAAATTTAAGAACCAGGAAAGTTTTCATTAAGCTGAAGAATAAGAGAAAGTTTGAGACCTTTTAGTTTTAGAGGGCTCCAGAAATAGCAACATTTAAATCAAAGAATATTTAGGGTTTTGAATACATGGCTAGGTATCTTTAAAGTGCCTACTCTGCAAAGATTTATTTAAGATCATAAAAAGGGAGAACAATATGACACTTTGCAATTTTCACCACTTCAAAGTTTATTCATCTGATCCTTGCAATTGTGTGAACCGTTTCATTTATCCTCAATGAGGTAATAATTCGTAAGAGATAGTCCATTCATTTATTCACTCATTCAACAAACTAGCATGGAGTCACTTTGCTAGGCACAGGATAAAATATAGAACCCCACCATGTTGTGGACAGGCAGACAAATGAACGGATAAATAAGGACAATAAAATTCTGGCTACCAGCAAAAATTTGTAGTTCAATCCCAACCTCATTCTCTATGGCAAAATAAATCATACCAAAATATTCATGTGTCATTGCTTGAAGTACATACAAAAAGGTTCAACTTAAATGTTTTGAATGATGAGAACAAATAAAAGTAGAAAACACGCCATTTCACATAAAGACTTCAAATTCTTCCAGTTTTTCCAGAGGCAGGCTAGTGGGGGAAGAGTAAAGAATGTGAGCTCTAGGATATACTACCTGTGTTTGCATCCCAACCCTGCTTCTTTCCAACTATGCAAACTGCCCAAATTACTTAATTCCGGATACTTTAATTTTATCATCCTGAAATGTGAACAATTTGGGATAGAATACATCAGGTTAAGATATGAAACATTAGGGGAGCCTGGATGGCTCAGTCAGTTAAGCGTCCGACTTCGGCTCAGGTCATGATATCACGGCTCATGAGTTCCGAGCCCCGTGTTGGACTCTGTGCTGACAGCTCACAGCCTGGAGCCTGCTTCGGGTTCTGTGTCTCTGTCTCTCTCTGACCCTCCCCCATTCATGCTCTGTTTCTCTCTCTCTGTCTCAAAAATACATTAAAAAAATTAAAAAAAAATAAAAGACTTAGAATGTTGCCTGGCTTGTAAAAAGTGGTACCTAAGTGAAAGCTATTACAAGGCATGTCATTTCATAAATGAAACCGCAAACACAACAGTCTGAACACAAGCATTTCACACAGGATACAGGAACAAGATACAATATACCGTATTTCTGAATCACATATATTCAACTGTTAACACTAGTTAACCTTTGAGTGAAGACTAAGAGTATAGTGTAATTCTATTTTTTTTTTCCTTGAATGAGTGGTTTTCCAGTTGTCCCAACACCATGTATTGTAAAGACTGTTACTTCCCCCATTCCATTAAATGATTTTGGCACTGTTGGTGAAAATCAATTGACCATAGACACATGGGTTTGTGGACTCTGAATTATTTTCCTTTGATCTATATGTTCCTCTGCCAGTACTACACTAGCTTTGCATTGTTTCCTTTGTTTTGTTTTACTCTGGGTCTTTCAGAATTGCATATGAATGTTAAAATCAGCTTGACAATTCAAGAAATCAACTGAGATTCTGATAGTGATTGCCTTGAATCTCTAAATCAACTTGGGGAATATTCCCATCTTAATAATAGTAGGTCTTCCAACCCATGAACATGAGATGTGTTTCCTTTTATTTAGATCTTCAATTTTTATCAAATATTTTGTAATTTTCAGAGTATGTATTCTGTACTTCTTTTCTTAAACTTATAAGTATTTGTGATGCTATCGTAAATGTAATTTTATTTTTAAATTGCCCATTGCAAGCATATGGAGATACAGTTGCTTTTTTTATATATTGTTTTTGTATCCTGTAATCTTGTAGAACTTGTTAGCTCTAACAGTTCTTAAGTGAATTCCTTAAGCTCATCTATATACATGATTATGTCATCTGCAAATAGATAAAGTTTTACTTTTTCCTTTCCAATCTGGATGCCATTTATTTCTTCATTGCCCTGGCAATGAAATTATTGCAATCTTTAGTAGAAGTGGGAAGAGTGAATATTTTCTAGTTCCTGATCTTAGGGAAAAGAAGCTAGTCTTTTGCCATTCAGTATAATAAAGAAGCTAGTCTTTTGCCATTGTTAGCTATACAGTTTTTCAGAGATGCAGTTTATCTGGTTGAGGAAGTTTGTTTCCATTTCTACTTTGAGTGTTCTGTCATGAAAGAGCTTTGGATTTGTCAAGTTCTTGTGTATTGAGATGATGATGTAGTTTTTCATTTATGCTTTATTGGTGATGGTGTGTTACATTATTTTCAGATGTTAAATCATTTTTGCATTCCTGGGACAAATCCCACTTACTCATGTTATGTAATTCTTTATATGTTGCAATTTAATTTATTAGTGTTTTGAGGATTTGGTGTCCATATAAATGAGAAACTTGTAATATTCTGGTGATATTTTTATCTGTTTTGTTATCAGGATAATTACAGCCACATAGAAAGAGTTGGAAAGTGTTTTATTTTCTTCTTCCTCTTCCTCCTCTTCTGGTAGACTTTGTGAAAAACATGGTATTTCTTTTTTAAATGTTTGGTAAAATTCAGCCATGAAGCTGTCTGTTCCTGAGCTTTTATTTTTTGGTCGTGTGTTTATTACTAATTAAATCTGTTTGTTTACTATAAATTAGGTTATTCATCTTTTCATACATTAGTTTTACAAGTTTGTGACTTTTTAGGAAATGTGTCCATTTCATTTTAGTTATTTAATATATTAGCATACAGTGCTTCAGTATTACTTTTGTTATTTCTAAATTTGTTATCATAGTTTACCACAAAAAAGTCCAGAGGACAAGAAAAATATTGTGTTAACTGCAAGAAGACCATAGCAATCAAATAGTAACATGGTAGACCTAAACCCAATCATAGCAATAATTACATTAACTAGAAATGGAAAAAAATACTTTAAAAGGCAGAGATGATCACACTGGATAAAAAAGCAAGATAGAACTTTATGATGTTTATAAAGGAAGCTCTATACATGTAAAGGCACTCTAAATATTAGGTTATTTTAAATAGAGAAACATTAAAAAGATAAATATAGAATGCAAATATCAAACATAAGACAGTATGACTGTATTGATATCAAACAAACTAGAGTTCAAGACAAGGAGTAAACCACAGAAAGAGGACCATGTCATAATTTTAAAAGGGAAAAAACTCCTATCAATAAACACATATACTTAATTTAGTTAATAAGATAATTTGAAAATACATCAAGCAAAAAAAAAAATAAGACTGGACTAAAAGGAAAATGGGCAATTCCATACATAAACCTATTGGCATATTTTAACACTTCTTACTAAATTGATGTTTTTAAACCCAATAACTATACAGAAGATTTGAGTAATACCTGGGTTGTTCGAAGGTTACATTTCCTGAGAAGCAGACTCAGAGGCCAATATTTGCACACAGAAATTTGAATGAAGAATGCTTTTGTAAACTTTAAAGTCAAGAAAGCAGAACTAAACAGCACTGAAATGCTACAGAATAAAATTACAGAATTTAAGTATGGTCTTGGTATAAGGATAAATATTAGAGTCCAGAAATGACCAATGCATATAAAGTCAATAGATATATGACAAAATGACAAGAGAAATCAATGAGAAAGGACTCTTTTCAACAAATGTCATTTGATAGGCTGGTTATTCATCCCCTCCCCCCCCCAAAATGAACACATATATGTTATTTACTTATATATTTTTTTATATTATATGAGAATGGACTTTTGTCCAGCATATATAAACAACTACTATACATTAATTATAAGAAAGTTGATCTATTTAAAATGGCAAAAGTCTTGAACACTTTCCAAAGTAAGATATAAGAATAGCTAAGCACATAATAGTATTTCAACTTTACTAGTTGTCAAGAAAACACACACAAATCATGATGACATAGCATTTTGCACACACTACAAAAGGTAAAATTAAGATTTACAGTGTCAAACATCAAAGAGGATATGAAGCAATTGGATCTCTCATGCTGCTTTGAGTGTAACATTGTTCCATCACTTGGGAAAACAGGTTAGTAATTTCATAAACACTAACATAAAGACCCATAAATTTCACATAATGAATATGGTTGTAACTAAAAATAATTTTTATTACAGCCATATTCATTATAGCCTCAAACTGAAAAAAAAAAATCAGATATCCATCAACTGGTAACTTTTAGGAAAGTTAACACATGAATCAGTCTTAGCAGCAAGAATAAATGAATCACTGATACACTCAACAATACAGATGGATTGTAAAAAAAAAATCACACTGAACAAAAGAAACCAAACACAAAAGAGTATATAAGGCATAGATTCCTTTGTTTGTTGTTTATTTGTTTATTTTGAGAGAGTGTGAGCAAGGGAGGGGTAGAGAAAGGAAGAGAGAGCATCCCAAGCAGTGCAGAACCTGATATAGGGCTCAATCTCGAGATGTGATAGTGACCTGAGCTGAAATCAAGCCACCCAGAGGCCCCTATGCTGTACAAGTTCTTAAATGAACCATAAGGAAAGACAACAGTAAGCTGTGGTGATATGGTGACAAAACTATCAGTGACTGTTTTTGTGTCAAAAGAGGGGTGTAACAGGGGAGGCCATTGAAAAAGAGCCTGAGGAACTTTCTGAGGTAATAAAAATACTCTGTACCTTGATTGCAGTGGTAGTTACATTAGTATATTAACTTCTCCAAACTTCCTGAACTGTGCATTTAAAGTCTGCATTTTATTATATGTAGAATATCTCATTTTAAACCAAAATTTATTTTTTAATTTTCTCCTAAATTATGTTATTGTTAAATGACTATGTATTACACTTATACTTTTTTCTAATATTTTTCAAGATCAGAATTTAATGATTCATCACTTACATATAACACCCAGTGCTCACCCCAACAAGTGCTGTCACTAGTGCCTATCACCCATTTAGCCAATACCTGTACCCAACACTCCTCCAGCAACTCTCAATTGTTCTTTGTATTTAAGAGTGTCTTAAGGTTTGCCTCCCTCTCTTAAGGTTTTGTCCTTCCCTCCCTGTGTTAATCTGTTTTGTTTCCTGAATTTCCACATTTTTTTTTTTCTGAGACAGCATGAGTGGGGGAGGTACAGAGGTTGAGAGAATCTGTTTTTCTTTTTTTTAATGTTCATTTTTTGAGAGAGATGGAGACAGAATGCGAGTGGATTAGGGGCAGAGAGAGAGGGAGACACAGAATCCGAAGCAGGCTCCAGGCTGAGCTGTCAGCACAAAGCCCAACACGGAGCTTGAACCCACAAACTGATATCAAACTGAGCTGAAGTCGGATGCTCAACTGACTGAGCCACCCAGGCTCCCCGAGAGACTCTTAAGCAAGCTCCACACCTAGCGTGGAGTCCAGAGCCCTGCAAGGGGCTCTATACCATGCCTATGAGTCTTGACCTGAGCCTTAATCAAGAGTCAGGCTCATAACCGACTGAGCCACCCAGCATGCCCCAAACCAAAATTTTAATACATTACTTTTCAACCTTTGAAAAACAAAACTACTTAAAAATGAAACCTCACAAATCAGAAATTAAAACTAAGATGCCAGAGATAAAGGAAGTCATGGTTTAAAAAGCATTGAAGCCACTTAAATATAGAATTAAATGATTATAGAAATTATGGTTGTGAATATAAATTTTTAAAATTTGATCATGAAAATATGAACACCCATGATGGGATCAGGAGTAAATAGAGAAAGTTTAAGCACATTCATTACATCAGCTTTTATCATATAAATTGTTCTAATTATAAAATTTTGCTACAGATGTCAACTGGATGCTAATACATGTAAAACATTTTTTTGGTGAAAATGTTTAAAATATAAAATATATATTTTAATATATAATTAACATATAAATGTAAAATATAAAAATACATACATACATATATATGTAATATAAAAGCACTGTGAATGTGGTGAGGAGGTCCAAGGTTGCATTTATGTTGAAGTATCATGTTCAGTCATTATGTATTAGGCTCAAACATTAAAGGTATGCTTTAAAGTTGATAAAGTTCTTTCATGTATAGAAAAACTGAAGATTTAAATTAAATAGTAAAACAAAGCTAGAAAAAAATCCCCAGAAAACAGACATGGTAACAATAAGTTTACAGAATATCAACATTTGAGGTAAGTCTGGGACTGGAAAAACTAAAGGGTTTTTGCTAAACTCAGCAACATGAGTTTATATGAATATTCTAAGAGCTTTGCCATCAACAGTATGACTTAGCTCCAAACTCCCAATCTCTGTACGCTTCTGTTACATTACATATTCCTTAAAGGACGACTGTAATGGGTCCATTGTGTATCAGGATTTAAAATGGATTCATTGGGGCACCTGGGTGGCTCAGTTAAGCATCCAATTCCTGGTTTCAGCTCAGGTCATGATCTCATGGTCTGTGAGTTCGAGCCCTGCATTGGGGTCTGTGCTGCCGGTATGAAGTATGAAGTCTGCTGGGATTCTCTCTCTTCATCTCTCTCTTACCCTCCCCTCTAAATAAACATTAAAAAAAAAATAAAATTGATTCATTGTTTATGGCCAAGAAGGGAGGGTAATATAAAATGGACCTGGGCATGTGATACCCGCTCCCATGTAATTCCCAGAGAAGAGAAAACAGTTTTGAGATGGGAAGACACCAAAATGTGGCTACTACATGAGATATGTAGTTTTATTTTATTCTTTGTGTTTCATACACTATTTACAACATTCGTTATTTCTTTTGTTGAGATTATCTTCTCGCATGTATTTCAGAGAAAGTCGGCCTGGATTTATCTAGCCCACTGCAAGTCCTTTTGCTCCAGTTCTAATAGAGGTAACAATTTTTTAAAGCATTTATTAGAAGAATCCTCTAGGTCAATTAAATAAAAAAAAAAAAAACTAAAAATGAAGCTTTTCATTTAATTTCTCTATTAGCCTCTCATCATTAAAATACCAGTTCTAGGCTTATATTAATTAAACCAGTTCAGCCTCCAAATAATTATTAAATAAGTCATGTGAAATTAAATTTTTAATAAGTTACATTGTAAGGCAATTGATTAATTTTTGTCACAATTACCTGGATTTTTCCAAAGAAATTCTTCAACTTAATTATTTACCAAATACTTTTAACAATTGTATAGCATTAAACTAGGAGTCAAAAACCTTAAAGATACATATAAGTAAAAGTGTCCATTGAAATTCATTGGTTTCTCATTGCGCATATTTCATTGCACATATTTCTGGCTTAATGAGGAAATTAGATTTGATAATCTACATAGTTTTCTCATGTTATCATTTATGATAATGGTGTAGTGGAAGAATCAGAGGCTTTAGGACTTAGACAAACTGAATTCAAATTTTAGTTCTGTTCTTTTAGCAGGTATATAATTGTCTTCAATTTCCTTAACCACTCTGAATCTCATTTGAGTCCTATAATGGAAAAAAGATGCATAACATAATTTGTAACTATAAAATGTATTGATAATGAAAATGTTAAGTCAAAACCTCACACATGGTGATTGCCTCATTAAAGGTTACACTTCTAAGTTTTCCCTATAAGGTATAAAAGGATGAAGAGAGAAATGCTGACACAGGGCTGAACATAATGGATATTGAATGAATTGTTGCTTCAGGAGGCAGAGAAAAAATGAGAACAGAGAATTTTATGATTAATAGTAGCAGATACCAACCAAGTCATGGAATCAACCATCTTAAGAGCAAAGGAACACGAAGGAAAGCTAATAACTTGGCAGAAGTTGTATTCTTTGTATAGAATTTGTGCTGCTTTAGAATTAACAAAGTGCTCTGTGTTAATTTTATCCACTTTCTGTGGTGATAAATAACCTTTTCTATTGCTCCTATGTCAGACATCTCGGACAAAATTCTGCTGCAGTCTCAAATAACCCCCTAAATCTCAGTGACTTCAACAGGAGTGAAGTTTTGTCTCAAGTTCCCTATCTGTCATGGATTAAATGCAACTTGTTGTCTTCATTCTGGGACACAGGATGAAGGAATAATTTCTATTTAGGACACTTCCATTATCATGGCAGAGGAAAAAGGGAACAATTTCAGAATGACATGATAGTTCCAAAAGTTTCTACTCATCAATAACACACATTTCTACTAAAATTTTATTGGTCAGAACAAGTTCCAGGTAAGACTGAAGTTAGTAAGTTGGGGTATGTAGTCCTCCCATAATAAAGGATAGAGAATATTTTGTGTAATAATCAACAGATTCCATTCTTCCTCCATTAAAAAAAAAAAACCTCTTATGTATTAGATAAGTCCTTAAATATTGATATAGATATAAATTCATATTTCATTCTGGTTTTAATTAATAGATTCTAGTATTCTTTTGTTATAGGTCTGGTATATTTCTTATTTTTTAATGTTTATTTATTTTTGAGAGAGTGCAAGTGGAGGAAGGAGTAGAGAGAGGGGGACAGAAGATCTGAAGTGGGCTCTGTACTGACAGGCTGACAGCAGCAAGCCTGATAAGGGGCTTAAACTCACCAACTGCATAACCTGAACTGAAGTCGGTTGCTCAACCGACTGAGCCACCCAGGTGCCCCTATGTCTGGTATATCTTATTTTTTTTTTTAATGTTTATTTATTTTTGAGAGAGAAAGAGACACAGTGTGAGTGGAGGAGGGGCAGAGAGAGAGGGAAACACAGAATCTGAAGCAGGCTCCAGGCTCTGAGCTGTCAGCACAGAGCCCGACATGGGGCTTGAACCCATAAACTGTGATAACATGACCTGAGCTGCAGTCAGATGCTCAACCAACTGAGCTACCCAGGCACCCCTAATATATCTTAAAGGAGAACTCTCTCAAGTGTCTGGCTGATGCACCAAGATATATAAAGGTTTGATCATGGGCCTTTGTCATGCTATAAAAATATTGTCTTTAGCTGGCATAAATTGTTACATTACCAACAGTTTTGAATAACTACTGAAACCTAATGCTAAGGAGAATTTCTCAAGTCTAAAATATCAGAGTTAGGAAAAAAAATTAACTTTGGAAGGACATAGAGAAAAATAGCCTTGTCAGCTTAGTAAGATTACCGTTGACATCTGCTGGATAGAAAATTAAGCAAAAAAAAAAAAAAAAAATTTGTCAGCTTGTGAGAACTATTGTTCTGACTGGAATGTGTTCCATGTGTTACACTAAAAAATTTCCAGAGTTGGCTATTAATTTCCTTTTGGCCATCCAATTGTATTTGAAAGTCATTCTCTTGTGACATTATTATAGTATCTAGGAAACTATTCCACAATAATATTTCATTGAAACGTGACCAATTCTTATGTCCATGTATATTAAACATCCTTATGTGTTGGTTGTTGTGATATGTATAGGAAATAATCAGATTCCAATATTAAGAGTATTCATTATTCCAGAAACTACATTAGTTGCTTATATATGTTTCACATCATCAAGAACTCTGGGGGAACCTGGGTGGTCAGTTGGTTGAGTGTCCGACTTCAGCTCAAGTCATAATCTCATGGTTCATAAATTCAAGCCCTGCATCAGGCTCACTGCTGTCAGTGTGGAACCTACTTCAGATTCTCTGTTCCCCTCTCTCTCTTCTACTCCCCCACTCACATTCTCTAAAAAATGAAAAAACATTAAAAAAAAATTCTTAAGGTTTGGAAATTTTACTCTTACAAACAAGTTAGCTTGCCACAGTTCCATTGGTGCAGGTAGACTACATGAGACTCTTGGTTTAGAAAATGATGTTTATCATTCCTAGCAATTGCTAGAGTAGCTGCATTTATGTTTGCACTGTGTTTCCAATCCCAATTTCTACACAGCTATGTGAAGAAAAACAGAAAGCAATTGTATCTGCTGTGGGTTGTGTTAGAGGAGAACTTTGTGATAGGACACTAATATTTCATAATTGGAAACAAGCATGCCTTTCCTTTGCTCTGAAGGGAAATGTTTACTTGATTATATTTGAGAATTCTCTTTGCATTGGATAGAAATACTATCTCTATTTTCCAAAGGTAGTCTCTATACAAACATTCTTAAAAAGATAGTTCAGAACAAAGAGTAGTAAATGCCTCTCTTATGATACCTGAAAAAACATGCATGAGCCCTGGAGAATCCTCCCCCTACAATATCGGCCCCTCATTGATACTGTCTCGGCTCCTGGTGAACTTCCCCATGTGTATACCACTCTGTTGTCCACCCTCATTAATTTCAACATGGTAGACCCAAACAAAGTTCATGAATTTGTCTCCTATATCATTTAAAACTGCTGTCACTAGGACTCAAAGCAGCAGGAGGGGGCCTGCAGTATTGACCATTCTCCCTCCCTGCACCCTCCCTCCTGAATCTTCATGGCTGGACTCAGCTAGCTGAATAAATCCCATAAAATACCAAGTTTTACCATAGAAATCCAGGTAATTTTCTTAAATTTTTGAATTAACCTTTTTACTTGGTTTGAAAATTGTAATCCAGTTACAATAAAATGTAACACTGATTTACAGAGACTTAATCTTGTCCCACAAGGAGGAATGTGTAGGGCAATTTGGTCATGTATCAGAACTCTGGCCATTGAGTTGTTGGTTTTCTGAATGCATTCCAGAGCTAAGATGATATTAATGATCATGTCTGCTAATTTAGGGGCCAAGATAATACTACCTTTTCAAATTGGATAACTCCCATTGTAGGAATAACTGCCTATAGGGTATGCATAAATAACGAGACTTTTATCTCTTCAAGAATCTCCTCTGAGTAACTAAGCATGACCAAATTTTGAAGAGATTTCCGCAGTTGTATGAGGGCTACATGATCTACTAATAGTATTTTCTTTTTCTTTCCTTTTTTACTTACTTATTTTTTTACCTTTACATCCAAGTTAGTTAGCATATAGTGCAATAATGATTTCAGGAATAGAATCCAAAGATTCATCCCCTGCATATAACACCCAGTGCTCATCCCAACAAGTGTCCTCCTTAATGCCCCTCTTCCATTTAGCCCATGACCCCACCCACAGCTCCTCCAGCAACCTTCAGTTCTCTAGATTTTATTTTTGCTTCCTTTCCCTTATGTTTATCTGTTTTGTATCTTAAATTCCTCATATGAGTGAAGTCATATGATATTTTTGACTAATTTCGCTTAGCATAATAACCTCTGGTTCCATCCATATTGTTGCAAATGGCAAGATGTCATTCATTTTTTGATTGCCAAGTAATACTCCATTGTATGTATGTATGTATGTATGTGTATATACATATATATACATATATATATACCGCATCTTATTTATCCATTCATCTGTAGATGGACATTTGGGCTCTTTCCATACTTTGGCTATTATCAATAGTGTGTCGGTAAACATTGGGGTGCATGTGTCCCTTGGAAACAGCACACCTGCATCCCTTGGATAGATACCTAGTAATGCAGTTGCTGGGTCATAGAGTAATTCTATTTTTAATTTTTTGAGGAACCTCCATACTGTTTTCCAGAGTGGCTGTTCGAGCTTGCATTCCCACCAACAGTGCAAAAGAGGTCCTCTTTCTCAGTGTCCTTGCCAACATCTGTTGTTGCCTGAGTTGTTAATGTTAGCCATTCTGACAGGTGTGAGGTGGTATCTCATTGTGGTTTTGATGTGTATTTCCCTGATGATGAATGATGTCGAGTATTTTTTCATGTATTGGTTGGCCATTTTCTTAACTACTTGAATGTCTTCTAAGGTCAAATCACCATGTTTTCAGGAAGAAGTCCAATTAATGCCTGGCTTACACGTAAGCAAATGTACATGGTTACCCTTGCAATGAATTATTGTTTACAATTGTTGGTATTCCCAAAGTAGGATCTGCATTAGTCAGAGCTAGTGGTTGACTGGACTTCTAACTGGTCTCCTATCTGGCTAGTAGACCTTAGGTTTTGCAGATCTCTTAATTTAGCCAAGTTCTTGTTTTAGAGGAATTGCTTAAGGGAAGTCAGTTCAACCTGTCCTGTTTGTCTATGCTACAAGTTGGGTGGAATTAGTCTGCTTCATGGGACTGAGAAAGGGCTATAAGAATGGAGGTGGGGAAAACATCCACATGTGTTGACAGATATTTTACATGGAAGGTACAGGAGATGCTTCTGAGAAACAAACACTAATATACCTCCTTTCTGGTGTCTGAGATGTTCCTCCCCTTGATGCCAGGATGTCATTCTTTTTTGACCACTGCAAAATCAGGATGCCCCATTTTTATAATCAGTAACTTCGCCTTTGTTTTTTTTTTTTTAAATAATCCTCACCTACTCACACCTGGCCTTCTCATTTAGAAAGGTCAAGTATGAGAGGAAAAAAGGGCATTTTTATACAAGTTATAAATAGCTATTTTCTTCCATTTGTCCTGGGTGTGCCACTGCAGAGGGACTTAGTGAATAGTCAACTAGGAGATTATTATCCTATGATCTAGGACCATATCAGTCCAACAAGAGAACCTAGGTGGCCTAACCAGAATTAAGTTAATTTCCTTTATGCCCCCGTTTAGCTGTGCTGCCATACCAGCCAAGCTGGTCTGGGTTTTCCATTAGGGGAAAGTAAAAAAACTTTATGCCCAGGAGTGGTAAGGAGGAATTCCTAATTTTCAAGATAGGTGTATGTAACCTTCTACCCTTTTGATCTTAACCATTACCCAAGAAGCAGCCACAAGGAGATGGTCTCTTCTGGGAGCAGTTGCATTCAATGACCAAACTGCCTTACTAGGATGTATGGATCAGGAGGAAATGCAAAAAGTAGTATAAGATTTTGTCAGTTTTTGAGGAGGGTGTTGCAGTGTACAACATCAGATATATGTGGGTACAAAGAAATGTGGAAACTCCCAATGCCTTAATAATCAATTCATTAAGTGCTTTTTATCACAAAAGTCACTTATCAGACTGCAAATGGTTTGGAAGGCCAAACACATTTTAAGGATTGTTTTTAAGGATCACAACTGTGGCCAGATATAGCTGAGAGTATAGAAACATATACAAGAAAAAGTATAGAGTGGTAAATCACCATTTATCAGCCTTGATAAGGAGTTAAAGCTTGCTGTACTGAATTTACAGGTGTGGGTAAGAGCCCTATCCTGTCCAATATGGTATCCCACACCACAAGATAAATGGGTTAACTTTTGGCATGGGTTATGAATCTAGCAAGTAGTGGTAACCTGTGCATCAGATATAGTCCTCTATACTGTTCCAACCTATGATGGTGACTGTCTTGCCCCATCTAGTATGATGACGAATCCAAGCAGCAATGGTGGCAAGCTGAATATGCAATCTTGAGCAATCTGTCTATTCAGAGGATGGACCCTGATCATGGACATCTGCATGAGTCCGTGATGGTTCCATTAATAGCAATGATTGGTTTTCAGTTTGTGGCCCCAGAGGGGGATTACTTTAAATTGCTGTCTATAGTGTATTAAATGGCAGACTATGCAGATAGGACAACACCAAGAGCGCAAAAGCCAGTAAAAATGGGAAGTTCACTAGGGACATATTACCCACCAACCAGTTATCCCATCCATTTTGGATAGATGATGCTGACATTGAATAGCTGCAGCAGCCCAGTGGGTACCATTGAATTTCAGCTTAGGTGTTCGATCACTGTGTATTGAGAGCACAATTGAGCTAACAACTTTATTTTAGATAGTGGGGAAGATAAACGTTTCCCCCAAAGTAACAATTTTCAGATTTAATGTAAAGCCAAAATGATGCCCCAGTTCAGGTTGGCTGTGTTCTTAAATATACCAGTTCCATTTGACAAGTGAGACTTGATGGGCTTTTAAAACATACCTTATTACCTACCCATTGAGTCTAAATTGACCCATTCCAAAATAGGAATATCAGACTGGAGAGTCCTAAAGCCTCTGTGGGTCCAATTTTCAATATCAACAAGAACCCAGAAGCAAGCCAATAGCTTCTGTAGGAATATACCTGATAGCCCTGTCAAGAAGGCAACAAGACCAAAACCCAAAGGGTTGGATGGAGGCTACCTCTTTGCAAGGGGATACAATCAACAAAGTCATTTGTCACAGAGATTTGAAGCTTAAAGAGTCATTAGAAAAACCCAAGCAGATATGATGAATACAGTGAAAGCACAACATAGACAATCTGCTCAAATCCAGGGAGTAAAAATAAAGTCTTTAAAGCAGTAAGGGGAAAAACAATGATGCATTATGTAAGGGGTAATAGCAATAATGGTCTTCTTGTCAGAAACCATAAAGGTCAGAAGAAATGGAATGACTTCTTTAAGTTGCTGAAGGAAAAAAAATTATCAAGAAAAACTAGCTTTCAAAATAGAGGGCATAAAAACCTTTTTAGATGAAGAAAAGAATAGAAAATTTACCTCAAGCCCCTTGAACCACAAGAAATGTTAGAAAATTTTTTTACTCAGAAGGAAAATGATACCAGACAATTTGAATCTCTAGAAACAAAGGTCAATGGAAATGGTAAACCTAGAACATCATAATTTTATTCTCAATTTTTTAATATTTAAAGCAAAATTTTAACACTGTAGGATATGCACATAAAGCATGTAGATATGAATGCATGACAATAGCACAAAAGGAAGTCTGTTAAATGAAAATATTCTATTTTTACAAAATTCCTATATTTTACACAAAATATTTTAGGTAGACTGTCACAATTTAATGATTCCTATTTTTGTTTTTAATATTTCTTGATGTTTATTTTTGAGAGAGAGAGAGATTGAGAGAGAGAGAGAGAGAGAGAGAGAGAGGGAGACACAGAATCTGAAGCAGACTTGAGGCTCTGAGCTGTCAGCACGGAGCCAGATGCGGGGCTTGAACTCAAGAACCATGAGATCATGACCTGAGCTGAAGTCGGATGCTTAACCAACTGAGCCACCCAGGTGCCTCTAATGATTCCTATTGTAATCCCTAGAGCAATCACTAAAGGAAACAATGCAGGGAAGTACAGCAAAAAAGCCAAAAGAAGAATCAAAATAGAATATTAAAAATTGTTAACTCAAAAGTGGAAAGGAAACAGTAACAATGACGATGACGACAACAACAAACTAGATGAGCCGAAGAGAAAAGAAATCTCAAATGGCAGATTTAATACATGTTAATATAAAGTAGACTATAGACTACAATTAAAAAGCAGAAATGGTCAGACTGGATGAGGACTATTCTCAATGAGATGCATTCTAAATATAAAAGTAGAATAATCTGTACTTGACATTCTCCTAGATCATTAGCACACTATATTAGGTAACTTAAGCCTTAAATCAGTCTGCAAATATTTACATCCAAAAAAATATGGAGACTGAGATAGTCGGACTAAAGTTTGTTGTAATCATAACAGTGCAGTCCTAAATCTTGAAGAAATAAAAGTGAAAATCTGAAAGGTATTTTTTTAAAAGTCTATTTATTTGAGAGAGAAAAAACCACTTGGGAAGGCCAGAGAGAGAGGAGAGAGAATCCCAAGCAAGCTCCACATTGTCAGCAGAGAGCCTGATGTGGGCCTCAAACTCATGAACCATGGAATCATGACCTGAGCTGAAACCAAGAGTTGGATGCTTAACCTACTGAGGCACCCAGGCGTCCCTGAAAGATATTTTAAAAGAAAAACACTGGAATTGGTGACAAATTGGATACAAAATGAGATAAAGGTGTGAAAAATGACTTTGAACTTATTTCAGAAGCATTTTGAAATTAACATTTTATTGAACAACCTTTTTGTGTGAATACAGTGGTTTTTAGTGGTTGCCATAAAGGAAGCAAATGTAGTTTTGTGAACCTGATCCCTGTACCTCTACACTTGGCCTCAATTAGTGACAAATGGTTTCCAAAATGGGGAGAATGCTACCATCCAGAGCCTTAAATTATGGGAAATGGCAGAGCCCAATTCATGAGAGAAATTTAGTTTCTACCAGTTTTGTTCAGGAAGTTTGTTTTCTATTCCTCAGCTAAATTTCCCTTTCTGGTACTATCAAATGTTCAGCTGTCATTTTCCCTTGAGTAATCTTACTAATTCTTATATGTGATCTTCTATGTAATGGAAAATCTTATCTTGCTGAGGAAGTAAAACTCCAGATACATAACTTAGTTATAATACAAAAAACCTTCAGTGTGTTTGCCATCACCACTCAGCATGTAGAGATATGCACACTACCATCTTTCCACACGTAAACCACATTCAACCTCAGTACCTCTAACTTACAAATAAATGACACCTATAATTCTGCTTTGGTTTTTCCATGAAATGAAAATGTTCATCCTGAAATCACTCTAGGAGTCTCCCTGGAGAGCTGGATTGATTGGAGAACACAGTGTGCTCATTACCATTTTTTTTTTTTTTTTTTTTGCCAAGTCTCATGGGGATATTCTTAACAGATTTTCCTTTAATGTCAAAGGTGTCCCTATGTTTAGATTAGCTTTAGAAGTTCATATCGGAACAAGGAATAGCTTCATGGGGATAATACCTCTGTAAAGGAGACATTAATAGTCCAAATAAATCCCAACTGCCATGAGGAGATAAGATATGAAGAAATGAGTAGAAGGCTGAAGGTAGATTGAAAAAGAGATGTCCAGTTCACAAAAGACTGTCCTAGGGAGGAAACCACCTACTATTCTCCATTTGAAATCACACAATTTTAGACATTGATGTAGCGATTTTACTAAAGCAAACACTGCAAGGTTGATAAGAGTTTTTGTGTTTTCCAAAAGCACATATCCTCAGTCTCAAAGCATATATTGCATTACAAAGTCAGTTGAGCTAGCATCATGTAAAGTAATTCTTCATTTTTCTTTCCTTTCTAATCCTGCTGAGATGTCCTCAGCTAAAGCAAAGGGACTTCATATTCAATGGTAAATATAAACTATTTTGGAAAGTAAATTTATTTCCAGAGAATTAAAAAGTATAATCTTAGATAAAATTTTTTTGAAATAGTCATTGATTTTGTTTCTTGGGCTCTATTCTTCATTTGAGAGACAATTTGAATTAAGTTTCATTAGGACTATAACCTGTACACGTAGCTGCTTACCTGGTTAGTCCACTCCAGGCACCAGAATCTTGAATCTAATTTTATAAGGTAGATTCCATTCATCCCGTAACAAAATACGGAAGGTTCTTTGAGAAATATTGTCTGTCTTTTGTCCTCTCCTGCATAAAATTTCATCTACACACATATAATGTACTTGAAAGTAATTCAATGGTTCTTAGTCTATTTGCAGTTCTAATTACTGTGGAGCTGATAATATCTCTAAGCATGTGATAAGGGACTAGCTCTGCTCTTCTCTGGGTTCTCTCTTTTGGGTATGCTCTGATGTCTGCTTCTTTGGGTCCTAATGACTTCTCCTTTTGCTTGTGGGACAGCCATTAGCAATTCATCCATAGAAGCTGTACTTTATTCCCATACATTCTGCACAGTGTCATCTTCCTATTTTTCATATTATCAAAAATAGTTCTGGGTTCCTGCAAATCTCTGCTCTCTACCTAAGGGATGTGGCTGTGCTGTCACCTGTGACCTCTCTGTGAGGTCAGTGTTATCCTGGGTGCTATTGAGATGCAAGGGTATTTCAAAACCTCTTCTGTGGAAAAAGTCCTTTTCTGCCCAGAGACTTTGTAGAAATTGTGTTACTATCTAGCTTAAGCCAATGCAATGGGGTTATTCGCAATTATAAGGGTTTTTTTTTCAGTTGGTAATGGGAAGTATCCAGTAGCTTAGAGGTGGTTGGGAGCTAACGGATATCTCTTACTACCACAGTTAGGGAGTTACAATGAAATATTCTACTGTACAGATCAAGATTTATTAGTAAGCATGCACAAAAATCATAGGATGTGTTCAGTAGTACTGATGCAGTCCGAGGTCCCTGACCATTTCATTGTTCCAACATCACCATACATAACTACTAGGGACAGATGTGACATCATTCTAGAGCAGCACTGACTTAATGTTGGGACAGATGTCAAAATTCTGTAGGTAGTTGTGATGGTTAATTTTATGTATTAACTTGACTTGGCCATGGAGTGTTTAGATATTCAAACATTATCCTGAGTGTTTCTGTGAGGGTGTTTTTGGATGAGTTTAACACTTAAATTGATAGACTAAGTAAAGCAGATTGCTCTTCCTAATGTGAGTGGGCCTCATACCATCAGGTGAAGGCCTGAATAGAGTAAACAGGCTGACCTTTCCCCAGTTACAAGAGAAATCCTTCTGCCTAACTGCTTCTGAGGTGAGACACTGGTTTTATCTTGACCTCAGCCTTAAACTGAAACCTCAGCTCTTCCTGGGTTTTAGCCCAGCTAGCCTTCAGACTAGAACTTACGTCATTGGGTCTCCACCTTGCCTCCTGTAGATCTTGGATCTCATCACCCTCTGTAATTACTTTAGCCAATCCTTGATTATCATTTAATACCCTATGTGTCCTATTTCTGTAGATTGATGATGCAGTGGTAAAATACAGCTCTAATTTCAGAATCCTAAATCTAAGATTGCATCCTGTAGTACTGAGCCTGTTGGGTATGCTGATTCTTAATCTCTGCCTTTACAAAGGTGTTTGAGTGAGACATGTTCACCGTGAACAATAACTCTCTCCTCACCCATCTTAAATGCCACTTAGTTCACTGATGAAAACACATTTTATCACCTAATATTTTAGCTTTTAAGGGCTCTGTTGTTGATTAGGAATAAAAACCTGTAAAGCTTCTGGACTAGAGACTCACATGGTTATAGGCTGGTGTATTCCAGGTAGGGAACTTGAAATGTTTACTTGGTGTCCCTATGTTATAGATTAAAAACCACACATGTAGATTGTATGAGGTGTTTTAAAATCAAGTACAGGCAATATAACATAACCAGATCCTTACCACAAGTACAAGGGCAGCAAAACCCTTCCTATATAACCCACTAATTTCCTTTCAGTGGCAGTAACTTGAGTCCTTTTAGTCTCATTATTCCATGACCTATATTATGGGACGATCCAAGAAATGTGTCATTTCATATTTTGCATAATACCAAATCTTGAGATTCAGACTCTATTAGCGGCACTTTTAAAAGTATGTGGAGACCAGTGTCTTAATATGACCCGTTCTTACATACTTGTATTCTCATCTCAGCTCCCAGGCTTTTCTGAAGATACACCATTTCATTGCCCAAGTATAATGCATCTTGGAGCATTTCATGGGAGCAAATTTCACGCTGTCTGGGTTCTTTTTAATATGTGAATATACAGACACAAAACCAGCATTCACTCCATATTATTCTAGTCTCCGTTGGTTACCTCTTTCTTTAAAATGATTCCAGTTCCTAAACATACACCTTCCTATTTTTTCCTTTGAGTAAGAAAACAACATCCATTTCTTAGTCTCTTTACATCATTTAAAAAAAAATTACCACAGAACCTGGGGCTGATGTTTATTGCTTCCCATGAAACCCTGGCATATAAATCATCTAGGAACTAAAATCTCTTCCCATTGCCAGTAATCTTCTGATACCTTCTGATAGTAACTCAGTTTAGCAATGCCATCAAGACACTTAGTCTGACTATTGCTAACCACCCACTGTGGTAACTGTACTGGTTTTCAGCCTCAAATGAAGTGACCAATAAAAATTCCAAATACATGAAAAATACTACAAGTCCAAAGCCCATATCCAACTAAAGTATTTCTCCTATCAATTTGGCACTCAACACAGGAAAGCAATAAATTAAGGGAATTTCCAGATCTAACCTTAGTGCTTCTGGAGGAAAAATTGGTTCCTTCCTTGTTTATTCTTCTCAAATCCTATTGGGGTACCAGGAAAGCTTCAGCTCCATTTTGAGTTTTAAGGTGGGATAATAACAATATGCTCCTTAATTAAGCTCACAACTCGTCATTTGGGCTAAAATTTAGGTTATTTTACCTGAATACAATCTGAAAGGGAAGCATTGAACATCTGGTCCCCAAGTTCAGTCAACCAATGTACAAAATAGTCTTCATAATTCCTTAATAAAAAGACTAATTAGAATAGGCCAATCAGTTATTCGAGTGAATTCCTATTATCTGATTCAATTTAGCAGCCTGTTTAATTTGTTATTTCCAAGTTATTCATTTTAAGTGGGTTCTTTTCTAGTATATCATAATTTACTAATAATCTCTATGGCCTAATTGGATAGATTGCTCTAGCACTTTCTAGATTTGAGGACACAACCAATAGGAGAGGAAACCGTGATATTATGATTATTTTTGCTCCTGCGTCCTCCTCCTCCTGTCTAGAATGATTTTGGAAGCCTCTGACAAATCCAGAAAGGCCACTACAAGCTATGAAGGCCAGGTGGTTTTGTTGTGACAAGTTTTAGTATTACTCTATAAGCCTGACTACCTGGAGGGTAAGGGAGGGTATAGGGCTGCAGGTTCAGACTGCCTTCAAGGTCTAGGTCAGAAAAAGCACCCTGAATCAAAATTTCTAGGGAAGAAGAGGGCATGGGTGACCCTTCTGTGGTAATAGGGAAGAAGTTAAAGGCAGAAAACAACACAGTGACATGGGGAAACTTGGCATCGCCCCATTCACCCCAAAAAGTGTCAGGGCTGAACTGGTTGGGAGAGATTAGAGCACCTGCCTGGGCAGGAGCAGCTGGTGAAATGCCTGTGTGATAATCAGATCAGTAGCTGCCTGTGCACTGCGATAAGGAAACGCAAATTTCACAGGGTTAAAGGGGGAGAATATTGCTGTATCTTTAACTGACAAGTTCTAATTGTCCTGTAGGACTGGCAAAGGATCAGCCTCTTAAGGAATACACTTCAAAAAATGCCAAGTGGAAACTTCAGGCCTTTTAGGCTGCTTAGAAATCTGTGTGCTCTTTCAGTGTCCCTCACTTAAAGGAGCACTCAACCGTGCAGTGTTCGCTGGTGGTAAAATGACCAGAAAGGAGGAGCCGAACAAATGGGCACATAAGAAACTGAATATCCAGGTCAGCATTTGGGAATCCATAAGGCTAGCTTGGTTTCTTTCTTAAAGCAGTATTGGTAACTGTTGAGAAGAGCATTCTGGAGTCCTGTAGATTCACATTCTAGCTCTGCTACCCACTGTGTGACCCTGAGTAACACTTAATTTCTTTGCCTTGGTTTACTTAACCTATAAAATGAGGATAAAGGGATAATGGGTATGGAGGGCTTGGACCAGTGCCTGGAGCTGGATAACACATTTTCATTAGGATTTCTCATGGCTCCCAGGTGCTGCTATGTGACTAGGCTAAAAGAAAAGCCTTTAGAATTCTGGCCTTTCTCTTGATAATGAGAATGAGCAGAATAGATCACATGGCCCCTTCCTGCATGCCTTTTAAGTGGGGGATTTGGGTGGAGATTATAGGAAGGAAGTTGCCAAAGAGACTTTGAGGGAATGGTGACACCCAAGGAAGTCTACTTAGAAGAGAGTGACAGGCTCCCATACAGACGGGATTGAGAGTTTACTGCTGCTTTGTTGTCTGTTCATATTTAACTGAGACAAAAACATGTCCTGATGCCCACTCTTGGCATTTTTATCACATTGCCAGTCCCAGGTGCCCTGACATGATAACTTGGTGGTACCATCTACTTCGAAAAATCTGTTGGAAAACAGTTTTCAAATGAAAGGCCAAGCACCTTATGTAGCTAAACTATTTACAGGTATTGTGAAGGGTCAAAATCTTTTCTTAAGTTAATGAAGAAATAGTCTTCTACCTACAGCTTACATCACCTTGTCAGTTCAATTTACTTTCTTGCCCATTTTCTCTTCAGAATGCGAGGCTGTTGGAACCCAGCTTCATTTCTTTCTGTTGAGGCACGTGTTTTATATTCATTTAGTTACTGTGTGGCATTTTTATGTCCAGAAAACCACAATTGCTGTCATAAAATGACCCTAAAGTAATAAACCATGAATTATCTTTAAAACCTGGTAAAGGATTTTGAAGTTATAAACAAGTAAAATAATTTGCAGGCACTATTATTTCCACACCAGACTTACCTAAAGAGCAGATATTGTGGCGAGATTGATTTATTACACAACTTGTTGTAAAAATGGTGAATGGATATTCCAATTTTTATGCACTCTACTTTCAAATTGGGAGGGAACTGGATGTGGAAGTTGTGGAGAAGCGCTCCAAAATCAAGTTCACTAAAGAATTAGGGAAATAATTCTAAAGTGAGCAAGCTCTTTTAAGACCTTACATCATGTTTAGTATAAGAAATGGGGAAATTGATTTAAATCTGCTATGGAATAAAATTTTTAAGAGTTCATGTAGCACATGCATACACATTGACATTTTATACCAGCAAGTACTAGGTCCTGCTATCAAAATCACTGGGATCAAGGTGTGCCAAGAGGACTTTCTTTTTTTCTTTCTTTTTTGCCAGCAATACGCTACGCTCTCACTAAAGAATACCAACCAGAATATATGATGTGTATACATGTTTATACATATATTTGTGTACAGCCAGTTCACTGATAGTATTAGTCATTGTATTTGCCTGCTAAAATGACTTCTGTATATTTTTCCATAATTTCAGTGTCTTAAGCATTTGGAAAGGTGAGAGAAAGAATAAGATAACTGAGTTTTCAGAATTAGAATATATATTTAAAAATGTATATTATTCAGGGGCACCTGGGTGGCTCAGTCGGTTAAGCGTCTGACCAGCTCAGGTCATGATCTCATGATTCATGAGTTTGTGCTATGATAGCTCAGAGCCTGGGGCCTGCTTCAGATTCTGTGTCTCCCTCTCTCTCTGCCCCTCCCCCACTCACACTCTGTCTCTTTCTCTTTCTCTCAAAAATAAAAACATTAAAATTGTTTTTTAATTTACAATAATGAAAAGGAAAAGACAAAATGGAGGCAAAGAAAAGCTAAAAGAAGGGGAAAAAGTAAAGGAGAAAGTAATGAAGTATTGAAGAAAAATAATAAGAAATTAGGGAAAGGAACTAAAAAGGAATTGGGAGACAGTCTCTCAATTATCTATGAGTAAGAGGCTCAGAAATAGTTTTCTGAGGGAAGAGGTCTTTGTTAAAGAATAGGAGAAAAAGAAGAGGATGAAATGGGTACAGCTTCTCTTAAGATTGAAGACCTAACAGGAGGATGAAATCTTGCCAATTATCAACTAATAGTACAGAAAACCGACTTCAAAATTGTCTTGAAAAAAGATCATTTCTTATACTGCACCTTCTAAAATACACATTATTTGCTTCCTATTTAGTTAGTTATTTTCCCTGTAGCCCTATAACTGTTAGAGATTGAATTTATCTGTCTGGGTTCCTGTAACCTACATTGGAGATTTATAGGCTACTCACACAGTAAGTCTGAGGGCAGGTATTTGCAGACATTGGTCCTGTTGCTCAAAGGTATCTGAGTCCAGGTTTCTGTGACTTTTCTTGGCTTTTCATCAGTGGTCTTAAGCTGGCTGCTCTCACATTTGCACCAGTCAGAAGGAAAGGAGATGGTAAAGGGTAAAAAGGCATGAATGTGCCAAGTCTACCCACTTCAAGGGAGATTTTCAGGAAGATGTCAGCTACTTGTACTTAAATCTACTTGACCAGAATTGCATTACAAGGTAATGTAATTGAACTACAGGTAGTGTAGGTTTTTAAAGGCTGAGCCCTTCGGTGCTGCCCACACAATTGGGATGTCAGTAAAGAAGGGGAGAATGAATACTAGGTATTCATTAATAATTCAGCTCCTTTCTTTTTTTTTTAAATTTTTTTTTCAACGTTTTTATTTATTTTTGGGACAGAGAGAGACAGAGCATGAATGGGGGAGGGGCAGAGAGAGAGGGAGACACAGAATCGGAAACAGGCTCCAGGCTCTGAGCCATCAGCCCAGAGCCTGACACGGGGCTCGAACTCACGGACCGCGAGATCGTGACCTGGCTGAAGTCGGACGTTTAACCGACTGCGCCACCCAGGCGCCCCAATTCAGCTCCTTTCGAATTAAGTAAATTAAATTTACTGAAGTTAATTAAAATAATAAATAGGGCTGGCTTGGGGCACCTGGATGGCTCAGTTGGTTAAGTGTCAGACCCTTGTTTTCAGCTCAGGTCATGATCTCATGGTTCATGGGATCAAACCCCACATTGGGGTCTGTGCTGACAGCATGGAACCCGCTTGGGATTCTCTATTTCCTTCTCTCTCTCTGCCCCTCCCCTGTTTTCTCTCTCTCAAAATAAACATTTAAAAAATAGATAGGACTGGCTTCACCATATCTTTGATATTAAAGTATTACATTTTTAGTGAATACCTAGGTCTCATAAAAAAAACATTCTAAAGCATAAATAAATGTTTAATGATGTCTGCATTCTTTTCTTTTAATATACTTCAAATAATCACCAGGGAAAGTTGAAACTTAAATGCAAATGAATAAATTATTTACATGAATAAAATCCAACAGAATAAAAAGAAAATATTTCTTGCATGAGTGGTATGGATGTCCACAGTTTCTGGGAACGTTTATGAATTATTTGTAAGCAATATCCTTACTAAAAATAAGAGTAAACTTGGCAGTTTATAAAGCGATAATATGACTGAGTTGGGATTAGTTTGGCTGCATAAAAGAGAAAATCTGAAATAACAGTGGCATAAAAACGCAGAAGAAGTAGGTAAGCCAGTCTCATTTGCTGGTTTGATGAATTAGTCACCTAATGTCTAGGTTTCTACTCAGATACCTTCACTACAGGGCTTCTATCCTTAAGGTGGTTGATTTTTGGATAAGAGGAATTCTAGGGTTCAAGACATCTTACCTTCAATACAGGTCATAAGAAAAGTGGCTAGAAGGACAGAGAGGCTGTGGAACTGAGTCCGCTCCCCATCTGCAACATTCCAGGAAACCCCACAGTCCTGCATATGTCTTATCAGCAGTGATCCACTCACATGCTCACAATTTGTTGAAATCTGGAAAAACAAGTGGAAATTGATTACATCCTCACTCTAAATAAAAATTTAGAGTTTGGTTTTTATGGAAGAAATGGAAAAATAGATTTTGGCTGGCAATTAACATCATCTGTCACAGCAAGTTACACTACTCTACTTCCAGCAGTTTGCAGAGCTCTTAACAATTTGCAGTGCCTGAATAAATAGAGTAGTGGCCACCCAGCCAACTTCATGATTAGAAATAGCAACTTCATGACATATACAACATAGTAACAACAAGGGAAAAAGCTTTGGGTTGCACATTGTAACAGGTGTACTTTTGCAGCTCAGCCCTTGTCTTCTGCTGATGTTGAGGCTAGGTGTAACATTTTGTAACTTCTCCTGCAAATCCATATATTCATCTTTGGGAGATTTGCTGAATAGTAAAGATGCCAGGAAAGATGTGTGCAGGGAAAGAGATAGATGATCACTTTGCATATAATGTAAGAAATGCCCCTGTATGCCACATCAAACCACTTGGTCTTCGTGGGTTTTTTCCCTTTGGTGGGCAAATATCTACCGTTCTACCAACTCTTGATTCTGTAGAAGCTTCTCCTGCTTTCTGTTTGAGCCAAACACTCAGATTTGCAGACCCTTATTATCTTATCCATGCCAACACCAACAAACCTAAAAGTCCCCTCTGATACCCTACCAATGAAGACCACATAATATTCCTTAACTAGTATCACTACATATTGAGTAGTTATTAAATTTTTGCTGTTTAGATATAATAACAGGATCTGGATTCTTAACAAAATACAAGTGTGTATAAATTGGTGTCTTGGGGCTTTAGGATTTTGAGCTCCAGTGGAATGTAGAATGCAAATTCCATGAGGACTAAGGCTGTTCTGCTTGGCTACCAGTGAGTGCTATGAACATCAATGAAGAGAAGCATGAGCAAGTGTTGACTTTATTTCTCACGGGGCCAAGCATACCTTCTCTGCAGCTATGTGTTCTCTCCTTGGTGGCTGCTTTCAACAAATGTTGTTCTGGAGTCTTTTCTTCCTATATTTTCCAGCTGGTTTTGCAATGAACATTAGAAAAAAAATTAATTTTTTTTTCCAATAGTAGCAAAAAGTAGGTGTACCCCATAGGACTGATAGAAAATAGATACCATTTATTATACTTTACTGTGTGCCAAGCTCAGTGCTAGGTGCCTTACAGATATTATTTCATCCTTTATACATAGCTTTAAGCTACTTACCTCTTTTTAATTTATTTTTTTAAGTTTATAGTTGATATACACTATTTCAGATGTACAACATAGTGATTTGACATTTACATGTTACAAAATGATCAACATGAGAGGTCTAATCACCATCTGTCACTATACATAGTTATTCAATATTATTGACTATATTTTCATATAGTCACAGTCAATATATTGACTATATTGCTGTACTCAATATCCCTGTGACTTATTTTATAACTGAAAGTTTGTACCTCTTAATTCTTTTCACCATTTAGCCCATCCACCCCCGCCCTTCTCTCTGGCAACCACCTGTTCTCTGTATTTATGAGTCTGTTTCACTTTTGTTTATTGGTTCATTTGTTTTGATTTTTAGATTCCACATGTAAATGAAATCATACGGCATTTGTCTTTTCTCAGCCTGACTTACTTAACCTAGCATAATACCCTCTAGGTCCATCCATTTTATAACAAATAAGATTTTATTCTTTTTTATGTCTAAGTAATAATCTGTTTTTTATCCTTTTATATGCATATACCATATCTTCTTTACCCATTCATCTATCAGTGGACACTTAGGTTGCTTCCATATCTTGGCTATTGTAAATAATACTACAATAGATGTCTTTTGCAATTAGGGTTTTCATTTTCTTTAAGTAAATACCTAGAAGTGGAATCACTTCTGGATCATATGCTACCTTTTTAAAAAATGTTTTGAGGAACCTCCATACCATTTTCCATAGGGCTGCATTAGTTTACATTCCTATCAACAGTGCATGAGGGTTAGATTTTTCTACACATCCTTGCTAGCATTTATTATTTCTGGTCTTTTTGCTGCTAGCCATTCTGATAGAAATGAGGTGATACTTCATTGTGGTGTTGATTTGCATTTCCCTGATGATCAGTGATAGTGAACATCTTTTCATGTCTGTGACCATCTGTATGTCTTCTTTGGGGAAAAAAAAAGTATTTAGGTCCTGTGCCAAATTTTTAATTGGATTTTTTTTTTTTTTTTTTTTTTTTTTTTTTTTTTTTTTTTAGTGTGGAGTTGTGTAAGTCCCTTGTGTATTGTTTTTATTAACCCTTTGGTATATATCAGATATACCATTTGCAAATAGATTTTCCTAGTCAGTAGGTTGCCTTTTTCAATTTATTCATGGTTTCCTTTGCTGTGCAAAAGCTTTTTATTTATTTTTTTAAAGTTTATTTATTTTGAGAGAGAGAGCAGTGGAGGGGCGGGTGGGTGGGAGGAGACAGAATCTCAAGCAGGCTCCATGCTGCAGTGCAGAGCCCGACACGTGGCTTGAACCCACAAACAGATCATAACCTAAGCTGAGATCAAGAGCCAGATGCTTAACTGACTAAGCAACCCAGGCATCCATATTTTTCTTAATTTTTTAAATGCTTATTTATTTTTGAGAAACAGAGACAGAGAACAAGCAGGGGAAGGACAGAGAGAGAAGGAGGCACAGAATCTGAAGCAGACTCCAGGCTCTAGGCTGTCAGCACAGAACCTGATGAGGGCTCCAACCCATGAACTGTGAGATCATGAACCGAGACGCAGTCAGTTGCTTAACCGACTGAGCCACCCAGGTGCCCCCTAGATCTTTAATCCATCTTGATTTTATTTTGTATATGCAATATAAAAGTATTCCAGATTGATTCATTTGCATGCAGCTAAATTTAACAAAGAGACTGTTCTTTCCCTCTTTGTATTATTCTTGCCTCTTTTGCAGTATGTTAATTGACAATATAAGCATAAGTTTATTTCTGGGCTCTCTCTATTCTGTCCCATTGGTCTATGTTTTTGTGCCAGTAGCACACTCTTTTGATTACTATAGATTTGTAGTATAGTTTGAAATCTGAGATTGTGATACTTGCAACTTTGTTCTTTTGTAAGATTGCTTTGGTTAGTTGGGGTCTTTTTCTGATTCCACACAAATGTTAGGATTCTTGATTCTAGTTCTGTGAAAAATGCCATTGGTATTTTCATAGGAATTGCATGATATCTGTAGATTACTTTGGGTACTATGGACAATTTAACAATATTCTTCCAATCCATGAGCATGGTATATCTTTCTGTTTACTTGTGTCATCTTCACTTTCTTTCATCACTGTTTTACACAATTCCATTCCATTCAGAATACCAGTCTTTCACCTTGTTGGTTAAATTTATTACAAATATTTTATCCTTCTTGATGAAATCATATTATTTTCTAAATTTCTATTTTTGATAGTTTGTTATTAGTGTGTAGAAATACAACACATTTCTGTATATTTTGTATTCTGCAACTTTACTGAGTTTATTAGTCCAAGGAGGTTTTGGGTGGAGTATTTCAGATTCTGTATTTATGGTATCCTGCCATCCATAAATAATGACACTTTTACTTCTTTCTTTCCAATTTTGATGCCTTTTATTTCATATTTGGATGTCTTTTATTTCTTGTCTGACTGCTGTAGCTAGGACTTCCAGTACTATGTTCAATAAAAGTGGTAAGAGTTGGGATTCTTGTCTTGTTTCTGATCTTAGAAAAAACAACTTTCAGGGGTACCTGGGTATTTTAGTAGGTTAAGCATCTGATTCTTGATTGCAGCTCAGGTCATGATCTCATGTTTATGGGTTTGAGCCCCATGTCAGGCTCTGTGCTGACACATGAAGCCAGCTTAGGATTATCCTCCTCTCTCTCTGCCCCAACCTCACTCGCATATGCATGCACACTCTCTCAAACTTAAGAAAAAACAGCTTGCAGCTTTTCACCATTGAGTGTATTAGCAGTGTGATTGTTAAATATGGCTTATATTGAGGTATATTGCTTTTATACCCACTTCTTAAGAGATTTTATTGTAATGGATGTTGAATTTTGTCAAATCATGTTTCTGCACCTATTGAGATGATCTGATGATTTTTGTCTTTCATTTTGTTAAGGTGGTGTGTCACATTTTTTTTTATTTATATATGAAATTTATTGTCAAATTGGTTTCCATAC
>NW_024412395.1:21220102-21291344 GCF_014898765.1 Herpailurus yagouaroundi | reverse complement strand
TTTCCTTTCAATGTATTATTGAATTTGGTTTGCTAATATTTTATTGAATATTTTTGCATTTATGTTTGTCAAAGATACAGGCCTTTAATTTTTTGGAGTGTCCTTGTCTGGTTTTCTATTATGTTAATGCTGGCCTGGTAGAATAAATTTAGAAGCATCCCTTCCTCTTCATTTTTTGGAGTAGTTTGGGAGGATAAGTATTAAGTCTTCTTTAAATGTTTAGTAAATTCACCTGTGAAGTCATCTCCTGGGCTTTTGTTTCTTGGGACTTTTTGATTACTGACTTAATTTCATTTCTAGTAATAAATCTGTTCAGACTTTGTTTTTACTGATTTAGTCTTGAAAGATTGCATGTTTCCAGGAATTTATCCATTTTTTTTGGGTTTTCCAATTTGTTGGCATAATTGTTTATAGAGGCCTTTTATAATCTTGTATTTTTATGGTGTCAGTTGTAACTTATGGTTTTTTTAATTTGAATTCTTTCTCTTTTTCCTGATGAATCTGGTTAAAGTGTCATCAATTTTATTTACATTATCAAAGAACCAGCTCTTAATTTCATTGATCTATTCCATTTTTTTAGTCTATATATTCACTCTAATCTTTTAAGGATTTTTTTATGTGTATCTTTGAGAGTGAGTTAGCGGGAGAGGGCCAGAGAGAGAAGACAGAGAGAATCCCAAGCAGGCTGCATGCTGTCAGCACAGAGTCCAATGTAGGACTCAAACTCACAAACCGTGAGATTATGACCTGAGCCAAGATCAAGAATTGGACACTCAACCAACTGAGCCATCCAGGAGCCCCTCGTTCAATCTTTATTCTTTCGTACCTTCTGCTGACTTTGGGCTTTTTAAAAATTCTTCTTTTACCAGTTCCTTTAGGTGTAAAGTTAGATTTTTTTTGAGATTTTCTAATTTCTCGATGTACACCTGCATTGCTACAAACTTTTCTCTTAGAACTGTTTTTCCTGAATTTCACAGATTTGAGGATTTTACGTTTTGTTTTCGTTTTTGTTCTTCTATTTTTTTTCTTGTAATTGATTTCTTGTTTCATATCATTGTGGTTGGAAAAGATGCTTGATATGATTTAAATCTTAAGCTTATTGAGATTTGTTGTGGCCTAAGTTGTGATCTACTCTGGACAATGTTCTATATGCACTTGAAAATAATATGTATTCTGTTTTAGGTTGGAAATTTCTGTATATGTTTGTTAAGTACAAATGGTTTAACGTGTTATTCAAGGCCAATGTTTCCTTATTGATTTTCTGTATTATCTATCCATTGATGTAAGTGGGGTATTAAAGTCCCCAACTATTACCATGTTTCTATCAATTTATCCCTTTTACATCTGTTAATAATTCTTTCATATATTTATATGCTTTCATGATGGGTGCATATACAATTGTTATATCCTCTTTAAATTTTTTTTTAACGTTTATTTGTTTATGAGAGAGAGAGAGAGAGAGAGAGAGAGAGAAAATGAACAAGTGGGGGGAGGGGCAGAGAGAGAGGGAGACACAGAATCTAAAGCAGGCTCTAGGCTCTGAGCTGTCAGCACAGAGCCCAATGTGGAGCTCAAACTCAAAAACTGTGAGATAATGACCTGAGCTTAAGTCTGATGCCCAACCAACTTAACCACCCAGGTGCCCTTTTTAACAATTCTTAAATCAGGCTTAGTGATGAACTCCTTTGACTTTTGTTTTTCTGGGAAGCTGTGTCTCTTTCAAACCTGAATGATAACGTTTCTGGGGACAGTATTCTTGGTTGTTGTTTTTTTCTTTTCAGCACTTTGATTATATCATGCCACTCCTTTCTGGCTTGCAAAGTTTCTGCTGAAAGATCAGCTCAGAGCCTACCAGGGTGTCTCTTGTTTGTAACTATTGGCTTTTCTCTTGCTGCTTTTAAAATTCTTTATCTTTTATTTTTGCTATTTTAATTATAATTAATCTTGGTGTGGGCCTCCTCTTCCTTGTTTGGGGATTTTTGTGCCTCCTGGACCTGGATGTCTGTTTTCTTCCCCAAGTTAGGGACATTTTCAGCTATTATGTCTTCAGATATGTTTTCTGCCCCTTTCTCTACTCTTTCTGGGATCCCTATAATGTGAATATTTGTACACTCGATGTTGTCCTAGAGGCCCATCAAACTATCCTAATTATATATATGTGTGTGTGTATATGTGTGTATATATATATATATATATATATATATATATATATATATATATATATATATAATTTGTATATATTTAGATTTATATATATTTGTATATATTATATGTATATACATATATATGTACATATATGTGTGTGTGTGTATGTGTGTGTGTATATATATATATATATATATCTCCATGCATCCAACTGGATGATTTCCACTACCTTGTCTTCCAAATTGTTGATCCATTCTTCTGCAACCTCCAGTATGCTGTTGATTTTCTCAAGTGTATTTTTGCCTTCAGTTATTGTATCCTTCATCTCTGATTGATTCTTTTTTATTTCCATCTTTTTTGAAGTTCTGTTTATTCTCCAAAGATTAGTGACTATATTACCATTTCTTTGTACTCTTTATCAGATAATTGGTTTATCTCCATTTCCTTTAGTCCTTTTTCTGAGATTTTGTTTTATTTAATTTGGACCTTTCCTATTTTGCCTGGCTCTCTGTGTTTTTTCTATGTAGAAGGTACATCAGCTATGTCCCCTGATCTTAAAGGAATTGCCTTATGTGGAAAGTATCCTATGGGGCCTAAAAGTGCAATCCCTCATGATCACCAGAATCAGGTGCTTTAAGGGTATCCCCTCTGTTGGGTTGTATATTTTATCCTGTTGTGGGTAGTCAATACACCTGACTGCTGCAGATGTATTGGCTGGTGGGGCTGGCCCCCTACCCAACTGGTTGTGATTCCCAGCTGTGATTCCTACAGACTGCCCCACCACCACCACCACACACACCAGCTGCTGTTGTGGCAGGTGCACTGCTGGGCAGGGTTACCACCTGTCCCAGTGGTCAGCCTCTTTGGAGGAGCACAAGTCCCAGCTGATGCTACCTGCTGGGTGTGGTGGGGTGGGAGTCATTTGGGGGGTGGGCAGTAATGCCCAGTCTGCCTACTAGTGTGGCAGGCTGCTGGCCACTTTGGAGGGACACCTGGCATGGCAGTTGGATTGTGTGGGGGTGAGTCTGATGAGGAACTCCACGTTGGATGAGCATTGCTAGCAAGGTGATAGAGAATATCAGAACTAGTACCACCAGTGTCAGGCCAGGTAAGCAGACGGTGGACAAGAAAAATAGCACTCACTAGTGCTTCTCTTCCCAGAGAAAGTTCCTACAGATCCCTGCTCCTCTTGTACATATGTTAAAGTTAGTCAATAAATGTTTTTTACATATAGTTCAGGTGGTTATCTTTTTCTTTATTTTAATGTTTTTAAATTAATTTTGGGAGAGAAAGAGAGAGGTGCAGAGAGAGGGAGACACAGAATCTGAAGCAGGCTGCAGGCTCTGAGCTGTTAGCACAGAGCCCAATGCAGGGCTCAAACTCAAGAAACATGCGATCAGAACCTGACCAGAAGTCAGACACTTAACTGACTAAGCCACCCAGGCGCCCCAGTTCAGGTGCTTTTCAAACTGCTACCTCTATGCTAGGTCTTGGAGTAAGTGAAGTTGCATGTGGGTCCTTTAAGAGCAGTCTCTATTTCCTATAGCCCTTTGGCTCTAGCAAGATTAAACCCCATAGACATTCAAAACTTCTGCCATTAAGCCACTGATTTTCAAAGCCAGACCTTATGGGGGCTCTTCTTCCCCAATATGGGGCTTGAACACCTTACTTCTTGGTGAGGACCTCTGTACTTCTGATGTCTCTCCCACTTGTGAGTCACCACACAAGCAGTGTGGGTCCCAACAGACCATGTCTCTCACCCTCCTACCATCCTCAGTGTGGCTCTTTCTTTATATGTTTGTCGAAGAGCTGTTCTGCTGGTCTTTGGGTCAGTTCTCAGAGTTGCTCCAAACGTAATTGCAGACTTGGTATGTCCATAGAAGTTGAGCTCAGGATTCTCCTACTCCACCGTCATGATCAGGTGAGTGTAGTATCTTAAGCAGATCATAACTAAAATGATTGAAAGAGGAATCTTGATTAAAATTTTATGTTTATGCTAATACAGAAAAAATAAAATCGTAAGCTATGTTTCATTATTTACATATTTTTTTCTCTACTTGTGACAATTTTATCAAAATTTTGATAGTTAAAACATTTCCTTCCTACCCAGTAATCCCTATCTTCCCTCTAGGAGCTTAAGAGCACAGTACTTGCCTCTCTTCTCTACATGGTCCCTCTATACCTTATTTAAGATAATTAACATATCTGTGATTTATGGATGAAGAAGAAACTTAGAGACATTAAGTAACATCCCCAAGGTTATGTAACCAGTAGCAGGACAGGAATTTAAAGTAAGAATTATCGGGGCACCTGTGTGGTTCAGTTGGTTAAGCATTCAACTTTGGCTCAGGTCCTGAACTCCTGGTTTGTGGGTTCGAGCCCCACATCGGGCTCTGTGCTGACAGCTCAGAGCCTGGAGCCTGCTTTGGATTCTGAGTCTCCATTTCTCTCTGCCCCTCTCCTGCTTGTGCTTTATCTCTCTCTGTCTCTCAAAAATAAATATCAAAAAAATGTTTTTTAATAAAGTAAGAATTATCAACCAAAAATTGTATTCTCCTAATCATTATTATATTTAGTCTTTTAGATTCTTAATATTAGGGGGGGGCTCTCCATAAACAAAGAATAAAACCTTGAATGACCATATCATTCATTAAAAAGAGTATTCTGGTAAATGTTTAATGGCTGGCTATCCAAAAACCCCTGTTTTTAGCATTTATTGATTTCTGTGATATAAATAGTCCCTCCATGGCTCATTTCAAGCAATTAATCCAACAGCACTGAAAGAGGAATTGAGAAAAGATATGCACAAAAGGCTGTCATTATCCAGTGTGAGCCAACACATCAGTGACTCCATGAAAATTAGATAATTTGTGACCTAAATAAGGCATATGTTGGATAGATTTAGACTTTTCAGCCAGGTCAATCAAAACTGAACCCTTGCTGTACTACTAAATAGCTAATAGATAATATACGTGTGTGTGTGTGTGTATGTATACACACACGTATATATATGTATATGTATATACACATATATACATATATATACATGTGTGTACACACCCACACATTACCTATATTTTCTTTATTCATCTATCAGCAGACACCACTTAGGTTGTATCCATGTGTTTGCTATCATAAATAATGCTGCAATTAACATGGTGGTACAGATTTCTTTCTGAGTTAGAGGTTTTATTTCCTTCCAACAAATATCCAGCAGTGGAATTGCTGGATCAAAGGGTAGTTCTATTTTTAATATTTTTGAGGAAATTCCATGTTGTTTTCCACAGTGGCTTTACCAACTTACCTTCCTACCAAAAGCACACAGAGGTTGCCCTTTTTCCACATCTTGTCCAACACTGGTTATTTCTTATCTTTTTTGATAATAGCCATTCTAACAAGTATGAAGTCATATCTCATTGTGGCTTTGATTTGTATTTTCCTGATGATTAATGATGATGAGCACTTTCTCATGTACCTGTTGACCATTTATCTGTAGGTCTTGTTTGGAAAAATGTCTATTTGATCCCCTACACATTTTTTTTTAACTTTTTTTTAACGTTTATTTTTGAGACAGAGATAGAGCATGAACAGGGAAGGGTCAGAGAGAGAAGGAGACACAGAATCTGAAACAGGCTCCAGACTCTGAGCTGTCAGCACAGAGCCCAATGCGGGGCTCAAACTCACGGACCGTGAGATCATGACCTGAGCCAAAGTTGGACTCTTAACTGACTGAGTCACCCAGGTGCCCCCCCTGCACATTTTTTAATTGAATTGTTTTTGTTTTTGCTATTGGCATTGTATGAGTTTTTAAATATATCTTGGATATTAACCCCAAATCAGATCTATGATTTGCACATATTTTCTCCCATTTAAGTTGCCTTTTCATTTTGTTGATGGTTTCCCTTGCTGTGCAGAGCCTATTTAGTTTGATGTAGTCCTATTTGCTCATTTTTGCTTTTGTTGCTTTTGATTTTGGTGTCCAATCCAAAAAAAATTACCACCAAGACCAGTATGAAGAAGCTTAGGTCCTCTGTTTTTTGGGGTTTTTTTTGTTTGTTTGTTTTTTGTTTTTTCTAGGAGTTTGATGGTTTCGGAGCTTGCATTCAAGCCTTTAATCTATTTTGAATTGATGTTTGCGTATTGTGTAACATGGTGGCCTGGTTTCATTCTGATCTTTAAATATCTTCCTTTAAAACACCATAAAACCACTGCTGGATAGGCCAGGTCTGACAGATCTGCTACAAGTTTGTAGCTTTTCAATTAGTGAATGAGGAGAGATTGGATAGCAGAAAAAGTAGATAGAGGAGCCTGAAAAAGAAGATACAGAGACAAAAATAATGAAGGGAGGGGCATTTGGGGCATTCTCCAGGAAGAGTAGGGAGTCTGCTGCTAGTAGAGAGAAGTACTCTTGCAGTAGACAAGCTTGGATCAGTATCATTGTCATAAATTGATCATGGCTGAATTCCAATAAATATGATTTTTCATCTGTAGAAAATGAAGAATTTTTATCATAGAAAGTGATATAATTAATCTGGGAGTTGTAGATGAATTTGAGAATGGAAAAGTAGAACATGTGTTTTAAGAACCTCGTCCTTGGTGCCAAGCTGCCTGGATTTGCCTCTGGCTCACCACTTGATAATTCTGCTACTGTGAAGAAGACATTGTTTTTTTCTGGGTCTCAGGTTAATACAATTATTGTGAAGATTAAATGAGTTACTGATTATGAAATGTTTAGGTAGTACATAACACATAGGAAGCATTCAAAGCAATGTTAATTGTTATTATGAGTGTTCAGATAAGGGAAATGAGCAGCAGAAACTTTGATTAAGAAGTCACTATAAATGCAGGTGTAAATTGTTTAATGAATCAAAGGCATTTTGTGGCTTTAAAAAGAAAGTGTAAAAGTAAAGACTGAGGTCTCTCTCTCTCTTTTTTTTTTTTTAACTTGACTAGTAAGAAAAAATGTCCTACACTGACACAAATAAGGAATTGTAGATGACGAATCCTGTGATCAGGGGAAGAGGAGTTCAACTTCACATGCGAGTAGAAATTGAGATAAAATATAAAAATGTGCTGTCAGCAGTTGAAGATATAGGACAAGAGGTAGATTGCAATTTAAATACGACACATTTACTGAACAGTGAATGATGTGCAGCATTTTATGTTCAGCGCTTTAGAAAAACCAGATAGGCAAAACAAAATCTATGCTGTTCATCAAACAATATGAAGTTTACTTAACACAGAAAATTAGACAAGGAGAATTAAGCAAGGATGATCATTCCACCAGGTAAGCACTAAAGAAATGATGGCAACAAATGCCCTGGGTGTTCACAGAAGAAAAAGATAATGTCAGAGATGGAGGAGCATAGGAACCTTGGGAAACGGTTTCCCACAGGATGTGCAATGATGTGGTACAGACTTGGAGGGGGGAAAAGTAAGCTTGAGAAGACGCACACTGTGGAAGATAGAGGGCACATTGAGGGTCCAGGCTCAAGTTAGTTTGGCTGGAATGTGGACTTTCTTTGGGTGTGCACGTTGTTAAAGCAAGAAAAATGGTTAGGAACATACTACATAGGGTCCTGATGGCAGGGTGATGACTTTCTTTTAATGTATAAGGTGAAGAGTGGCACTGAGCATTTTGGCAGCGCAGTAATACAAGGAATCTCTGCTTTTGAAAGATTGCTATAGTATTTTATATTGAACACTGAGTATTTTATATACTCAAATAGGAATTTGTAAATGGAGAAGGCAGATAATTACATGAGGTACAATTTCCATGATTTAGCACAGACTGTGTGAAGGTGGTGAGCTTGAAGGAGAAGAGATGTGCATTTAAGGAAAGCAGCACAGTTGGGCAAAGCAGCTGGTACCCAGGAAAACATCTGCAACTGAGAAAAGAGACTGAGCTTTAAATTGAAAATTTAATAATCACCTAGAAATCACTACTGAAACTGGAAGATAAATGGGATTGTCAGGGAAGCAAATTCAGTGTTAACTGAATCCCTTGGGTGATGCCTACACAGAAAGAATGGGAGGAAGGAGAGAAAACTTAGTGAAAAGGGCAAACTAAAGTGTTCATTGATGTAAAGGAGGAGCTAAGATAGGTCAACGTCATGAAAAACAAAGGTTCAAGAGTGTTGGACAGCAGAGAACCAAAATCATTGAGGAGGAGTTCCTGGACCTCCTTCACTTTTTTCCTTCAAAGAAAAGGAGGTCTGTAGGGAAAGTGTCCTGAGCTCTGTCCAACAGTGGGGAAGGCCCTTCACTGTAGGGGACAGAATAGGAATAGCCAGAAAGAATTGAGAAGTCCAAAATATTCCCAATTAAAACTAAAAATGCAATTGGGGTTTTGGAAACTTATTTACATGATATATGCCTATATAAATTATTTGGATTTTAAAAGTTGTTCACTTTTAATGGAAATGTCTGGTTCTATGTAGACCTATCTTGATCATGTAACTCCATTACACTAAGGAACCATTCAGTAATTCAAGATTCATCAGCCTTGACTCTAATGACATTTTTGACTAGGTATTTTGTTGTTTAGGACTGCTCTTTGATTATAGGCTGTTGAGTAGTATCCGTAGCCTCTACCCACTAGATGCCAGTAGCATCCCTCAGCAGTTGAAAATTTCTTCAGTTACCAAATATCCTTTGAAGGGCAAAATTGCCCCCACGCCCTGCACTGGGAACCACTGCTATAGTTTAATAGTATATTAAAAAATATATAAAAATTAAAAAAATTAAATTAAAAAAATATAAAAAAATAGTATATTAAAAAAAATAGGGTTTTTGTTTTTGCTTTTGGTTTTCTTACTTCTATAAGGGGAAATAAAGCATACCTAGGCAATGAGGCTCCTGGAGAATAAAATTTAAAGTTACAAGATTTGTGACATAAAGATGTCATATACATATACATAAACATATACATATATTGGCAGAAAGAAAGTTATGCTTTTAAGTATCTAACGAGTGGAAGAGGCTGAAGTTATAAAACCGCAAAATAAATTAACCATTATATCTAAGCAGATATGCCAAAGGGTAGTATTTCCATTTAGTGGCAAATACAATTAAGCAGACATTCAGTTTGAAGCAAATAAAATCCTCCATATATCTGGTGGCATCTTTACACTGATATAAATTGCAGTGAGAAGCAATTTGTATAAATCACTATTATTCCACAGAGAGATATATAGACCAAGCAAATCTAATGTGACAGATGTTATAAATGTCATCATTATGGTTTTTCATTTCAATTCAAACAGTTCATAGACTTCCTTCACTGATTGTATTAAATAGGGGATTTGATCTTTTCTCGTCAAAAAAAGACAACAAACAGCCTTCTCACATAGTAAATTTGTTCACTCAAGTTGAGCCTTTTTAACTTCCTGTAGATAAAATGGGTTCCACACTATGGTATTCAAAACCAATACTTTGGATCAGAAATAGTCTAAGAATTTATCTGAAATCACAGATCAAGACAAAACAAGAAAAAAAATCCAGCCCATATGTAAGCAATTTTAGGTAAGTCTACGCAAAATAATAATTTTATTTTTTTCATATCAATAAATATCAAAATGCACAATACAGAGCCTGATCAGTGGTTTATAAAGGTCTTAATTCCCATATGCAGACACTGTAAGAGCTGTCTTGTGGCTGAAGTTGGCAATTTCCTTTCATTCCCTCAGAAGCAGTGGATGATATACAGACAGATGAATTCTGCTCTACATGCATGTCTGTAAGGCTATTTCATGAGAAATATTATTTCCCCTTGAGATCGTTCCTAAAATAATAATATACTGCTATCTATTAGGGGTGAGTTGATTATGTAATCTTAATAGCAAAATGCAGACTTGATTTTAAGATCCTTCTCAGAATAATAAGTTTAATACTTATAATATTTATATACATAGCTCTGTATATAACATTTATGAATGTGACTTATTATATATATAATAGGTTTATTAGATGTTTTGGACTGAATTGTGTCCCCCTAAAAATTCATATGTTGAAGCCCTAACCGCCACTATGACTGTATTTGGAGATAGGGCCATAAGAAGATAATTAGGGTTAAATGAGGTCTTAAGATTGAGGCCCAATTCAGTATGACTGGTGTCCCTATAAGATGAAGAGACACCAGGGATGCATATGCTCAAACAAAAGTACATTTGAAAGCCAAGGAGAGGCCTCAGGGGAAACCTAATCTGCTGACCACTTAATCTTGAACTTCCATCCCCTAGAACTGTGAGAAAATTTGTTGCCTAAGCCACCCAGTTTTTGGTTGTGATCTTTTGTTATGGCAGACCCAGCAGACAAATACACCAGAGAAGGTAATCTCTGCCTAAATTTCCCAAAGCCTGTATGCTCACTGCTACCACTTCTTAGACATAAAAGAACATGTAGAATTTTAAAGATTCTGCCTCTGCAAATATCCCCAAATTCCTTAGAAATGCATGTGCTCCATGCAGAAATGAGAGTTGACTAAAACTTGTCCTTTTTCAGTGGAATAGCAATGAATGTAAGCCTATTAAGACAGGATTCTAAGCCACTGGTTTTTAAGGTTAGGTGCCCAAGAAAGTTTGGGCTACTGTCATCTCAGGTATTGCCCCACAGTGATGGTAGTAGTGAATCTGACACAGCTGCTATTGTCTTAAAGGACTAGCTTTGGAAATGCACTGCTACCATCATATTGTAGGTGCCATTTCTACAGAAAAGAATTGGACTGCTGCCACATTTGTGGCAGTTGCTGTGCACAGGTCTAAAAGCAGCAGGGGCAAAACACATGGCCACAGGGGGCTGATAATCTAGTGAGAGAAATAATAATTCAGTAAATTATCTTGTATTTAAATAAAAGAATTTTCATGAAACTGAAGTACTTAATTAATGATGGAGGTTGGAGAAGGTTTCTCTGAAGAGGCAACTTTAAAGTTGAGGCCAGAATGATGATTAAGAGTCAACTGCTTGAACAGTTAACCAATGAATGGCGTCAGTGAAGACCTGAGGAAGCACAGAGCTGGGGGAACCCTAGTGATAGAATGTTTGTAGGCTAGACCCCACTGTGCATGCACAAAAGGGCTGGACAGGCAGTGGGAGAAAAGGCTGGTGAGAATACAAGCTAGAGGAGGACAAGGGCAGATCCCATGCAACATGATGCTTGCAAACCACTGTTTGTGTCTGGCAAAAAGTGAAATCTATGTTATGTTTTCAAGGTGATTAATTATGCTATGCCAACTAATTTTTTTAAGTTTCTTTTCAGAGAGAGAGGGAAAGTGCATGGAGAGTGTATTAGGGGCAGAGAGACAGAGAGAGAGAATCCCAAGCAGGCTTTGTGCTGTCAGCACAGAGCCTGATGCGGGGCTCGAACTCACAAACCGTGAGATCATGACCTGAGCCAAAATCAAGAGCTGGATGCTTAACCGACTGAGCCACCCAGGAACTCCAAAGCTAATCTTCCTGTGCCAAATAATTTGGAAACAAATTACCCTGAAGTGATGATTTAATGTGTATATTGGCGGTAATTGAACAATCAAAGGAGATTAATTCAATTGAGTACAGGGGAGTATTTCTTTGGAGCCTGGTACAGAGATTGCCTGTATTTGATCTGTTGCTTGACATGTATGCCTGTGGAGGGCACTTAAGATACTTGAAATGGAGCAAGAGCATGTGTTCAAAATATGTAAAACTCATTGATTCCTGATAAGAATCTTCACTTATCCAGAAAATAATAGGTTGTTTCTTAGTTTGTTGTAGCCCCGGAGGTCAGCTGCCTGAAGAATTACAGCTTCTGAGGCTAATTCTTTGCAAACTAGAGTTGGCCAGAATGTGGGAGTTGAGCCTAGTAAGACCAGAACACCACCTTCCCACCATATTCTGTACCCCTACCGGGAAAGTGAAAGCATGTGATTCTCTATGCTGTGTTAAACACCCTACTTAGTCTTGGATATAAGAACTAGATCTTCAGTGGCAGGTCAACAAAACAAATGAGTATATTCTCAATTTATTTTGTTACTAGAGAAAGGTTACTGATTAGAAATAATTTCCAAGTCAGGGTAGCTTTTGAAAGTCTTAAGCAGCTGGTGCCTCAGCCACAATCTATTATAACCCCGTCTAATAATTTCAGCAAATGAGTCTTATGTGCAAATGGCTCAACCATGCTTTTAGCCTATAATTTATTTTCAAGACACTTCTTATACCCTATAGCTGTTAAAATTTTTAAAGCTACAAAAATAGTGATGCCTTTAAAAATGAAAACTAAGTAATTAGGGTTGGCCCTCAAAATACCCCCCAGGTGATCATGGAATTCATAAAGCAAAGATAATTGGTGAAATGAACCTTTAGGTCTTTATAGTTGTTGAGCTACTTGGTAGTCTCTACAGTAAAGATTTAAACATTACAGGTAAAAGAAGTACTGGCTGGCCCAAACTTTCTCACATATTTCCAACTCAACCCTGTATTAAATATTGAACAAACAAAAAACTTTCTCCTGGGCTACATGGCACAACCCTCAGTAACTTCTATATAATCAATCCTCAGTAATAAGACATGTATTAGGGGCTGCCTGGGTATGATGAAGACGACAATGATAAACAAGAGAACCATTTTTCCTCCAAGGGGAATACCATTTAATGGAAGAGAAAGATGTCTTCATAAATATAAGACCAACTATGAACTGACAGGTGCTAAATAAAAGTGAAGGGTGAGAAGTGCCATCAGACCAAGGTTTGGTGCCAGATTATCATGAACTAAGAAAAATATAACGAGATTTTTCAAAAAAATTAAATATAGTTGAAAGGACTCAATTTTAAGATAAAGGTTATTCCTGATTTTGAGTGGGGAGGATGAACATAATTATTTCATAAAAAGAAGATGTTATGGGTGGTAAGATGAAAAATCCAGTGATGAACCCAGAATGTCTTTAGTGGACAAAGACCTCTAAATATCTGAAATCCACTGCTTTGAGAGCCAAAGAGGAAGAATTCAGTGTCTGTGTTTAAGTATGTCTTCATAAAGGAGATGGTTTTGAGGTAGCTGTGCCTTGAATGGACTACTCAACATTCTGATTTTGTTCTCTCCTACACACAATTAATAACTAAAATACTATTGATACAAAAATAGATATTAAACAGATCACCCTAGTCACCTTAACGTTTAACTAGTACTAGAATACTCTCTACAATCAAGAGATTCTACCCCTACATATTATGAAATTCTTTTTTTGTTGACAGAAACAGAAACCAAGAAAACATGTAAACACACTAAGTATAGGAGCCCCTAAGTGTCCCCTAGGACCCAAAGGTAGAAAACAAGTAGAGCTGGATCTCAACCAACCAACCAACAAACAAACAAACAAACAAAACTAGAAGATACAGCTGCACCATAGCTCCCAGTTTCACTTGTTTCAGTTCAAGTTACCAATAGAGACTTACTTTCTCAGTGTTAATTCGACATTCCCAGGAGACACTTGCTTGACTCAGCATGAAACAGGTAATTCCCCTCTCCTATCACATTAATTCCACCTAGGATGAAGAAGGGGAAGCGGACACATGAGTTTGTATAAAATAATAGTCCTACGTCAGGTACTATTTTAAAAACAGTACTTGTATTACTGTTGTTTTATTTAATTGTATTATAGACTTAGTATTGTATTTATTATTTAATCTACCCAGCAATTCAATGAGAAAATATTATAACTATTATCCTCAATTTGGAAATGAGGAAACTAAGGTCCAGTAAGGTTAAGATCCTTGCTCAAAGTCTTAAAACACTTAAGTGGAAGAACTTAAACCTAAACTCATGTAACTTGGCTTTGGGAACAAAACTTATGTCACATGACTCCTTGGATCTCACACCTGTGATCAGAGAGCAACTGCCTCAAAACGGGAGAGAACTGAAGAAACTATAAAATAATTAGAGCTGAAGAAACTATAAAATAATTAGAATTACAATTAGAATAATTATAATCACTGAAAATGTAATCATCTAAATGTTAGGGACAGCTTCAGTTTTTCCAGACAACTATACATGAAAACTATAAATGAGTTTTTTAAATGTGCAATTAGAGTATAAATTCAGATATAGCATATTCTCAAACTTCCTCTTATTTTGATAAAATTATACAAATATGTTCTTGACAGAAAAAAAACAGTATCAAAATAGGGGTAACATAAATTTCATGCTGAATTCTTACACCTTGAAACTTAACAAAATTAAAATAACAATTTACAGAGATTTTAGTATCCACATTTTAATAAATACTGCTATCTGGGATGCTGGAATATACCTTGACAATATGCTTTTATATACAAGTTAGAAATTCTAAATTATCTTAAATACCAAAAGACAATTAGTACTGGGTTATCTTTGCAATGAAAGATAACATCCAAGATGAGCTAGGAAAATACAAAAGTACTTTAAAAATATAAATTGGTGAAGCACCTGGGTGGCTCAGTCAATCATCCAACTCTTGATTTTGGCTCAGGTCATGATCTTACAGTTTGTGGGATTGAGCCCCACACTGTCAGTGCAGAGACTGCTTGGGATAGATAGGTAGATAAGTAGGTAGGTAGGTATTGGGATAGGTAGGTATTGGTAAGCTATCCCAATCTAGGAAAACATGACAAAGTTGAATTTTCTATGAAGAAACTGATGTACCTAAATGTCTTAAGTAAATATCCAAAGAAAAGTGATCACTAAAAGGGGAAGGAGACCATTTTCCTTTATGTAAATATAATATACAGATTTAAAAGTGTATTGAGTATATATAAAATCATATCAAACAGCATTTTTTTTATTGTAAAATATTTTCCCAAAAAAAGGAATAAGAAAATATTAAGGAAGATAAAATAAAAAAAAGTAAAATCTTAGATCTATATATTAGCTATTAAAGTAAGATTATATTGAGTATTTCAGATCAAATGTAGCTGAACTAAAAATACATTTCCATTGAAATTAGATACATGTTTCAGTTGCAAAAATTAAACTATGTCCATCATGAAAATCTTTTTATGTTTATTATTTTTGAGAGAGGGAGAGAGAAAGAGTGTATGTGTGCGAGCAGGGGAGGGATAGAGAGAGAGATGCAGAATCCAAAGAAGTCTCCAGGCTCTGGGCTGTCAGCACAGAGCCAGATACAAGGCTCAAACTCACAAACCATGAGATCATGACCTAAGCTGGAGTAGGACACTTAAAAGACTGAGCTACCCAGGCACCCCGAAAATAATCTTCTCATAAACTCATTAAGACTTAGGTAAACTAAAGTAGAATAAAAAGTGCAATTATCTTAGTCCATCTAAAGTAAACCTGTGGAGGTTTTCAACCCTGTCCAAGTTGGAAATAGGAGAAAAATATCCCCAGCGGTAGGTTCCCCTTTTCCAGTGTTGCAGGTCTGGAAAGTTGGCCTGGTGACTCTATAGGAACCTCCATATTAGATGTGTCCCCAACTCAGACCAGACCTACCTTTCCTCAAACCAGATCTACCTATCTTTTAAGTTCATCTCTATTTTATTTCCACCTCTTCTTTGCTTCTATTACTATGCCCCCTGTTCCATGCTACTAAAATACAAATCTGAATAGTGTTTGTTGAAGCAGATCTAGATCTCTGTACCTTTGGGTAATCCCCACACTGCTTATTACACTATGGATATCTCTGTACAATCCAGCTCCTCTCTCCCTCTCAAGAAGTCCATTCCCTAGTCCCACTTATATCTATGCTTCTGTCATATGATAGTTTCCAAGTATATCCAGTGTGTTATACCTCCACAGTATTCTGCCTCTGATTATGTGCCTGGAATACCACTCCCCAATCTAGCTCCATACTTTGCTCCAAGTTCTTTGTGCAGACATCACCTAGTCATTCTAGGCTACCTTAGTGTCTCTGGTCTTCTAGTGTATTCTGAACGTGGTTCTATAATATTACCTAAACATTCTATTTTATCATACCATTTATGAGTCTTCCTTCCCCATAACAGATTATAAGTTCCTTGAGAGCAATGTTCATATCTCAACACCTAATGCACAACATTGCTTGTTAGATGTGGCTACACACTAGTATCCTACCAGTTGTGGCTGTACAATGTCCTGAATGAACTAGAAAAGATTGAGACACTTCAAGTTGTAATGACTTGTGAAATTCTGTCATCCTCTTGAAGTCAAGACTCCATCAAAACAGGTAAATGGAACTCTAAGGGTCATCTCATCTCCTATATTTTCACATAATTTATATCATAAATACATTTGTCCTCTATTCTTTCTGATTTGCTTTATGGATTTTGGCCTTTTACATATATTAACAATCCCATTTTTTAAAAATAATGACAATGTCTTCAGAATAATATTGAATAATAGCAATCATACTGGATACCCTTGACATACTCCTGACCTGTCTCCTTTACCAATGATAACTTATGCCGATGACTTATAGTAGGCTAAGGAACTTTTAATTTGTTAGTTTGCTAGTAGTTGTTAATCATTAATGGGCATTGAATTTAATCAAATACTTTTCATATATTTGAGATAATAATTTCTCCTAATTTTTAAATGTAGCAAGCTACATCTATAAATTTGTTTTTGAATGCCAATCATCATCATTACATTCTTGAGAAAACCTGATCTGGTTGTGATATACTTATAACAAATGTTTGTTTTGGATGCTAACATTTTTTTTTTAAATATTTGCATCTATGGTCAGAGTTGCTGTAATTTTACTTTTGAATTATTTTTTTATCTTTTATTCTTTGTCTTTATTTTCATTCTCTATTGTTTATCTTATATTGGCACATCTGTTTATTCACTAAAACAAAAACTAATCAGTTCGGGCTGTATTTTTCTTAGTTTAAATTTGTCTAATCCTCTTGTTCTCATCTTTCCACACATGTCAATCCTCACCCAAGAACGTAGGCATTATTCAGATTTCTCGATGACCTCACCATAATATATAACATTCATAGACATAAAACATACATGTTCAAACATAGAAGTTTTAGGTGATTATTGAAAATTGAAGAGTCTGGATCCTTTTACTACTTTTTAGCACCTCAGTGTATTCAGTTGCTATTTCATAGAAATATTTCCAAGTTGGATGGTAACTCTAATTTTTTCTAATGGCTGTAAAATACTTCATGATGCACAGACATAATTATTTATTAAACAGTCTTCATTATAAGGCACTTGCCTCTTTTATTCTTGTTCTATGAAAAATGCTGCAATTAAATTGTATATATGTTATGCATTGGTATTTTAACCTCTATAATATGGTTTCCTAAGAAATACAGTTCTGGAAACCTGAAGATGTATATTTGATTCTTTTTCGTAAATTTTTAGCAACATACGCATACCAGATAGTGCACAAATCATAAGTGTACACCACATAGTTTAAGATGTGCAAGATAAGCAATACTTCATTCTTGAACCTTACATAGAATCGTTATACATTCTGCTGTTTATCACTTCTTTTGCTTAATGTGTATGTGAAATTATTGCATGTAAAAATATTTACATCATTCTCACTGTATGACACTCCATTGTATTAACTGACCACACTTGATCCAATCCTTCATTTGAACATTTCAGTTTTTTCTACTTTAGGGTTATAATTAATGCTGCAGTATATACATGCTTCTACATATCTTTGGGTGCACATAGGTCCATTTGTACACGGAAACAGAATCAGTGGGTTTTGGGATGTGCTTTTATTCTACTTTAGTGGAGACTGCTACAGTATTCTTAAGGTTACTGTAACAATTTACATCCCCTATGGTAGTATACAGTCATATGCCACACTCTGACCAACCCTTGATACTATCTTATTTTAGCCATTTTGCAAATGTGTAGTGGTAACTCATTGTAGTTTTTTTTATTTTATTTTTGAGAGAGAGAAAGAGCATGAGCAGGGGAGGGGCAGAGAGAGGGAGACACAGGATCCAAAGCAGGCTCCAGGCTCTGAGCTGTCAGCACAGAGCCTGATGGGGGACTTGAACTCATGAACCATGAGGTTATGACCTGAGCTGGAGTCCGTGCTTAACCAACTGAGCCACCCAGACACCCCTAGCTCATTGTAGTTTTAACTTTAGTGTGTTGAGGACTAGTGAAATTCAGCACTTTTTTCATTTATTGGCCAATTGGATATTGTTTTATAAAATGTTCAGGTTTTTGGTTTATTTTCCTGTTGTGTTGTCTTCCTTTTATTGGTTCATAATAGTTCATATGTTCTGGATGCTTATATATCTTCTTGCTTTACCTTTTCACTTTCTCCAACGGTATCTTTTGATGAATAGATGTTTTAAATTTTAATGCAGTTTGTCTATCAATTTTTTATTTAATGGTTTATGTTTTTATGTCCAGCATAAGAAACCTTTGCCAACCCCAAGCCTATTAAGATAGTCTAACATAGTTGCTGCCAGAAGTTTTATTGCTTTATCTATGACATTTAGATTTATAGTCCTTCTGGAATTGATTTTTGCATATGGTGTGAGGTACGTGTCAAGATTAAATATTTTTCTATACCAGTATGCAGTAGACTCAGCATCAATTACTGGAAAGACGATTCTTTCCATGCTATATTACAGAGTCATCTTTGATATAAATCAAAGATGTGTAGAGTCTTTTTTTAGATTCCCTATTTTATTCATTTTATTTATTAATCTGTTTTGCATCCACACCACATGGCCTTAATTGGTGTAGCTTTATAATAGGTTTTGATACCTGGTAGTAACATTCCTCCAACTGTGTTCTTTTGAAGATTTGTCTTACTTATTCTTGGATCATCGCATTCTCTTATATATTTAAGAACCAGCTTATGAATGTATATACACTTATATATTTTAGGATTTCCTTTGATTTACAGATAAATTTGAAGATAACTGGCATCTTTACACCTCTTAATATTGTTTTTATATTGTTATTCATAAAGTTCCACTTAGGCAGGCCACCTTTAAATTCTCTCAAAAATGTTTTGTAATTTTTCTTTCTTACACAACTTTTAGTTTTACTCAATATTTGGTCCTTGGTGCTAATGTAAATGGTATAATTTCAAGAAGGCAGGAGTTTGTAATTGTATCTATTACTGCATAGATATCTATATTTTTATATCAACTTTGTAAAATAGATTTTTAATTCTATTTTTAATATTTTTTCTATATATATGTGTATATGTATGTAATGTCATGTGTGAATTATGACCATTTTGTTATTTTTCCTAAACCCTTTTTTTTAATTTTTGCTATATTTTAGTAGAGAGGAATTTTCACAATGTTGTACAATGTTGGGTAAAGGTAGTAATAATGGATATCTTCATCTTGTTTTTTATCTCCTGAGGAAAAACCAAAAGATCACTATTAAGTAGAGTGTTATAGAAACACTTTAATATTTTTAATTGGAGCTTACATACAGTGAAGTGCACAAATGTTAAGTATTCAGCCTAACCGATGTTTACATATGTATATACTTTTGGAGCCACCACTGAGTCAATCTTCATGAACCTAGTACATTGCAGGTATCTCAGAATCTCACATGTGGCCCCCTCCCATTTCTACCATACTTCTTGTTTAGTGACTGAACCCAATTGTTGTTAAATGGGTAAGAGAGCTCACTGATGACATTAACTATTTTCTGGAGAGTAGAGCATGATGAGGAATGTGAAGGTTAAATCGGCAGGACAAAAGGTCAGCCCTTTTTCCTCCTGAGAATTCACTTTTCCCTTCTGTTCTGGTGAAAAACATCTGTCCCCATGCAAAGTCCCAGCAGCTACTTTATCATCCTGAGATGATATCAATTCAGTCATCCTGCTGAAACCTAAAACACTGCTCTTTGCCCTCTGACAGCAGGAAGGGTGGGAATAAAAGGAATTAACGTAGGGGCACCTGGGTGGCTCAGTTGGTTGAGCATCAGACTTGGGCTCAGGTCATGATCTTACAGTTGGTGAGTTGGAGCACCCCCTGTCAGGCTCTGTCTGACAGCTCAGAGCCTGGAGCCTGCTTCAGATTCTGTGTCTCCCTCTCTCTGCTCCTCCTCATCTCATGCTCTGTCTCTCTATCAAAAATAAACATTTTAAAAAAGGAATTAACATAAAATATGCATGTTGGAGTTGTGATCTCAGTTAAATTAGAGTCACAAAAGTCAGTTGAGCACACTGTAATATTAAAAAAACCCTAAAACTTGGGGCGCCTGGGTGGCTCAGTTGGTTAAGTGTTTGACTTCGGCTCAGGTCATGATTTCATAGATGGTGGGTTCGAGCCCCGCATCGGGCTCTGTGCTGACAGCTCAGAGCCTGGAGCCTGCTTCGGATTCTGTGTCTCCCTCTCTCTCTGCCTCTCCCCTGCTCACACTCTATTCTCTCTCTGTCAAAAATAAACAAACATAAAAAATTAAAAACTTTAAAAATTGTATACCTTTAAAAAAATTTTTTTTTAAAGTTTATTCTGAGAGAGGGAGAACAAGAACAGGGGAGGGACAGAGACAGAGAGGGAGAGAGAGAATCCCAAGCAGGCTCCACACTGACAGTGCATAGCAGAGCCTGAACTCATGAACCTGTGAGATCATGACCTGAACCAAGATCAAGAGTCATACACTTAACTGAGCCACCCAGGCACCCCTAAAATTTATGTACCTTTCAAAGTCATGAAAGAGCTATAGGCACAAAGAAATCTAAATTAAATAATTTTTGAAAGAGGTGACTCTTCAGAGATGAGAAAGACCAGAGATGTTCTTTATTTCTTAATGCAGTTGCTCAGTCGACAGGGGAAAGAAAATGGGTGTAAAAGTAAGACCATTATAGGCAGAGGAACCTTAAGGAGAAAAGAAGTCAGCTGAGATTTTACCCCTGCAAATTGGCTGACATGGCTGCTAACCAGTTCTCCACCTGAGAAATCTGGGTAACTGAGCAGTGGTCCTTGAAAACTGGAGGCTGTTGGGAAAATGAAGAGAAATTGTTTAATGTGTCTCTGATTAAATTTCAAAGCCCTGCTGGAGGGTATGGCCTGATTTCACTGTGAAGAACTAGAATACAAATTACCTAAACTACTGATTAAAGTGAAGATGTATAAGCACTTAGCTGCATAACAAAGGAACGAGGCAAGTCCTTTATGGAAGAATTTATTATCCACTTGAGTCTCTGCTGCTATTTTGTACCTAAAGTGCAATATGCACACAAAAAATTAGAAGACCCACAAAGTGGCAAGTCAATGTGAGCACAGTAAAAAGAGAGTCCCAAAAAGTAGAACCAGTGATGAGACAAATGCAGGAATTAATAGAGTAAAAAAAAAGTATTATAAACAAGTAATTTAGAAGAAAAGGTGGATGAAGTAGTATAAAGATGAAGAATTTAAGAAGAAAAACAAGAAAATCTAAAACTAAAAACTGTTTGAAGAATTCATTTGATTGGCTTAAAATAGACTGGACACAGAAGAAAATCAGAATTAATAACTTGAAATTTGAAATAATCTAAACTGAAAGAATTTTCTCTAAAGAGAAAATTAAATGTAAAATTAACAACTGGGGATTAAAGCTTTTTAAGAGACTTAATATTTCTGTATATATGTAGTAACAAATTGGGAAATAAAATTGAAAAATAATACCATTTACAATAACAGACAAAAAACCATAGAATACTTAATTTCAAATAACCACAGGTAAGAATAATTTTCATACACTGAAAATGGGTGAAAGAAGTGAAAGGTATAAGTAAATGTAGAGAGATACTATCATCATAAATTGAAAGTCTGGATATTAAGATGTCATTTCTCCTGAAGTTGATAGATTCACATTTACCCCCTTCCAAATTCCAGTGTATTTTTATCTTAAAGTTTATTGCTTATAAAAGAATTATAAACTTTATAATAGATACCTAATTACATGTTAATATATATTTTAATAATCATGGTCAACTAAATTTGGACAAAGCAGGAAATATTTCCAATGGAAAGACAGTCTCTTCAATAAATAGTGTTGCGAAAACTGGATTAAAACATACAGAAGAATAAAATGCATTCCTTGCTGTGTAAGGGACCACTTCCTTACACTACAGACAAAAATAAATTCAAATGGATGAAAGCCCTGAATATGAGACAAAACCCATCAAAATTCTAGAAGAGAACACAGGTAGCAACCTCTTTGACATTAGTAGGAGCAACTTCTTACTAGACACGTCACCAAAGGCAAGGGAAACAAAAGCAAACATGAACTACTGGGACTTCATCAAGATAAAACCTTCTGCACAGTGAAGGAAACAGTCCACAAAACTAAAAGGCAGCCTACAGAATGGGAGAAGATATTTGCAAATGACATATATGATAAAGGGTTAGTATCCAAAATCTATAAAGAACTTATCAAACTCAACACCGAAAAAAACAACCTAGTGAAGAAATGGGCAGTAGACATGCATAGACATTTTCCCAAAGACATCCAGATGGCTAACAGACACATGAAAACATGTTTAACATCATCCAGCAGGGAAATACAAATCAAAACCACGATGAGATACCACCTCACACCTGTCAGAATGGCTAACATTAACAACTCAGGAAACAACAGATGTTGTCAAGGATGCCGAGAAAGAGGATCTCTTTTGCACTGCTAGTGTGAATGCAAACTGGTGCAGCCACTCTGGAGAACAGTATGGAGGTTCATCAAAGTTAAAAATAGAACTATCCTATGATCTAGCAACTGCACTATTAGGTGTTTACCCAAAGGATACAAAAACACTCACTCAAAAGGGTATATGCACCCTGATGTTTACAGCAGCATTATCAACAATAGCCAAACTATGGAAAGAACCTAAATGTCCCTTGAATGATGAATGGATAAAGAAGATGTGGTATATATACAATGGAATATTATGTCACCATCAAAAAGAATTAAATCTTGCCATTTGCCAGGATGTGGAGGGAACTAGAATGTATCGTGAAATAAGTCAGAGAACGACAAATACCATATGATTTCATTCATGTGGAATTTAAGAAAAAAAACAGGTAGACATATGGGAGGGGGGGAGAGAAGAGAGGGAAACAAACCACAAGAGACTCTTAATGATAGAGAAAAAACAATGGGTTGACAGAGGGAGGTGGGTGGAAGATGGGCTAGATGGGTGATGGGTACTAAGGGCATTTGTTGGGATGAACACTGGGTGTTGTATGTAAGGGATTAATCCCAGAATTATACTCCTGAATCCAATATCGCACTGTATGTTAGCTGACTAAAATTTGAATTAAAAAAAGTGATTACACTTGCAAAAAAAAAAAAAAATCCAGAATGTAACTGTTGCTCCCATTAGATACTGCATCACATATAGATTTTTTTACTTCTTTCAATATGTTCATAGAAATAAAAAAATAATTTGTTACATATTATATAATTAGAATTCTAAAACTTCTGGTATATGTGCTGCCAAAGTGAGCACTGGAATTCTAAAACTTATAAAACATATATAAGTGTATCTTTTATGTATAAATTTAAAGAGGAGCCAAGGCAGTCTGGAAAAAAAGCTGATGTACTGTATTTGAAGATTTAAAATAAAACTACATTAAGCCAATAAAATATTAGCATAGAGGTGAGCAAATAGATTAGCGGAACAACAATAAAAAGTCTAGAAATAAACCCTATATACAATCACTTGATTTTGACAAAGACATCGATGCAGTTAAGTAAGGCAAGGGAGGTTCATTCAATTAAAAATACACACATTTATTAGGATTCTGAAGAGAAAGAGAACTAATTGGATATATATAGATAAGAGGAGATTCATTATAGAAATTGTCTGTGCAGTTATGGATTCTAAGTCTCACAATATGTTTTTTCAACGTTTATTTATTTTTGGGACAGAGAGAGACAGAGCATGAACGGGGGAGGGGCAGAGAGAGAGGGAGACACAGAATCGGAAACAGGCTCCAGGCTCTGAGCCATCAGCCCAGAGCCTGACGCGGGGCTCGAACTCACGGACCGCGAGATTGTGACCTGGCTGAAGTCGGACGCTTAACCGACTGCGCCACCCAGGCGCCCCACAATATGTTTTATCTGTAAATTGGAGAACCAGGAGAACCAGCGGTAAAACATAAGCTGGATGTGAAGTGGATAGGTGCTTGTTTAAATCCCAAAGTCTAAAGGCCCAAGAACAGGAGCTACAAAGGTTTGAGGACAGGAAAAGATGGATATCTCAGCTCAAGGTACGAGAAAGAAAGAATTCACCCTTCCTTCATTTTTTGTTCTATCCTGACCCTCAGTGTATTGGATGATGCCCACCCACACTGGCGAGAGTAGATCTCTTTATTCAGTCTACTGATCAAAATGCCAATCTCTCACAGGTACACCCAGAAATAATGTTTTACCAGCTATCTGGGCCTCCCTTAGCCTAGTCAAGTTGACACATAAAATTTATCATTGCAACAAATATTTCTGGAGAAATTAGATAACCAAATGGAAAAAAAAGATGTTTACAAAATTAGTTACTTTTGACCTCCCCCCACCTTACCCCATGTACCAAAATTAATTTAAAAAGGATCATAAGCCTAAATGTCAAAACAGTGTTTAAACTTGGAGAAGGAAACAGATTTGGTGTAGGCAAATATTTCTTTTTTTTTTTTTTTAATTTTTTTTTCAACGTTTTTTATTTATTTTTGGGACAGAGAGAGACAGAGCATGAACGGGGGAAGGGCAGAGAGAGAGGGAGACACAGAATCGGAAACAGGCTCCAGGCTCCGAGCCATCAGCCCAGAGCCTGACGCGGGGCTCGAACTCATGGACTTCGAGATCGTGACCTGGCTGAAGTCGGACGCTTAACCGACTGCGCCACCCAGGCGCCCCGGCAAATATTTCTTAATTAGAACAAAAAGTGCTAACATAAAAACAATTTGACTTAAAATCTTCTACAACTGAAAGATTAAGGAAGTAAAAAGGCAAACCACAGACATGGAAAGTATATTTACAAAACCTATATCTGGCAAAGGATTTATATCCAGAACGTATAAAGAAATCCTAGAAATCATTAAAATGATAATTTTTTTTCAAATAACCAAGGTATTTAGACAAACACCTTAGGAAATGAGATATCCATATGGTCAATAAGCATATGAAAAGGTTCTCAATGCCATGACTATAATTTAAATTATGTTCACAATGAAATTTTAAAATTAAAACAATACCAAACACCACACTTACCAAATCAAATGTTAAACTCCAAGGATTTGCAAGGATGTAGAGCAACTAGAACTTTCTGTATTGAGAGTCTAACATTGTACAACCACTTTGGAAAACTGCTAGTCTAGAATAAAATTAACCAAGCTTTGATTATATGAACCAGCAATTCTGTATATACCATGCACATCTTCCTTGAGAATATCCATTAAAATTTATAAAAGTTCATAATTAGAAAGAACCTGAATTTTAAGCAATAATATATTGGGTAAGTAAATTAAGGCTCTAAGACCTTCAAAACTACTAATCCCAAGCTGCTATAAACAGGAAGCAAAGATTTATTAGGTAATTTGGTGAAATCTAAGAAGAATCACTCCTACCCTGCAACGAACTGAATATTTATCTGCCCAAAATTCATACGTTGAAACCTAATCCCCATTGTGACGGTATTTGGAGATGGAGACTTTGGGAGGTGATTAGGTCATGAGGGTAGAATGCTCATAAATTGGATTAATGTCCCTATAAGAGAGACCCCAGAGATCTCTCCCACCCATTCCTCTCATGTTGAGGTCAAAGTGAAAATATAACTATCTAGGGTATATAGTCAGTGGCATTGTAATAGTGTTGTATGGTGTCAGATGGGAGCTACGTTTGTGGTGAGTATAGCATAATGCATAGAGTTGTTGAATCACTGTTATACACCTGAAACTAATGTAACATTGTCAGCTATACTGAAAAAACAATAAAACCAAAAACAAAAAAAAACAACCAAGCTTATCAAGGAAATGGGTTTTAACCAGACACAAAATTTGCTAGTACCTTTGTCTTGGATTTCCAGAACTATTAACTTTGTACAGTTTCCAGAATTATAAGAAACTTCTGTTGTTTATAAGCCATGCAGTATATGTTATTGTGTTGTAGCAGCCCAATCAGACTAAGACATACCCTAATACTTTGATTTTACAACCCATTCATGGGGGAGACAATCACTGGTGGACAATTCAAAGGGGGCTTACTGCATCGTTTACGATGCTCCTTTTGACCTTGAAGTAGTCAGTCTCCCAAATGTTTCCATCCATCAGCAATTCCACCTTCAGCTGAACTTCTTATAAGACATGGGAGTATGTGGCGAGACTTCTGAATTTAGTGAGCCTATTGTGACACTTCATGTGTGTGAAATGAGTTCTCTAGTCCCAGGTGATATTGTGTGGAATACCTTACAAATGATAATAATTCTGTAAGTCTATTAATAGAGGTGCTGTAAAAGTAATTGATAGTAAATCCTACCCCAGGATATATTTCTATATTTGTGAGATCGACTCCTTCTTCCCTCTATGATGAAGGGTCCAGTATAAATGGTCAACCATCTAGTGGTTAGCTGGTTTATTTGGAGCTGGTGCCATTTTGGTCTCAACATTGGTGTCCATTAGTGGCAGGTTTTGCAGTCAACAATAATGATAGTAGTTAAGCATTCGCAAGAGAAAGTACAGGCTTTTGAGCTATATATACCTCTACCCCTGTTATCAGGGCCTCATTATATATGAGCTCATTGACCAAACATCGGAGTGCTGGGGGAAAGAGGCTAACATCAGAGAATGGACCTTATGCATTAATTATTAAAAGTGTCTGATGTTGTGGATATCCTCTGATAGGAATTTATGTAAAACATGAATATCTTTATACTCTGTGCCAAAATATTCATCAGCTTACTTCACTCAGACCTCATTATCACCAATTTTCCAATTTTGTTCAAGTCCCTGACTTACCAGCCAGCATATAGGATCACCTATGAGTTACTGTCAGTTTTTACCATTGGTCATCTCTATCTTATGTAAGTGAAGAACCAGCTCACTGGGAAGATACCCATCACCACTGTCTTTCTCTTTTCTCTATTTCCACCTAGTGAGAGAACACTGTGTTGATTTATTCATAATCCAGATCTTTCCTTTTTTTTCTTGAACTACAGACTCTAATTAATGTAACTAGTCTGTAACTAGGATAATGAAGAGACAGTGAAACAGTAGGAGTAGGCACTGAAATCTAAGCCTCTGTGCACAGTGTAGCCCCTACAATCTGGACCTGCTAATGCCAGATTGCATCCTATTTCCACTGTATAATACAATGGCTGCTGAAAATGTTCCAATTTTCTGATTTGGTAAATTACATAACACCAAGTATGTAACAAGTACATAAGGAGTGATTTAGATTGCATAGATACTTGGTGCCCTGTGGTCATGTGTTCAGTTTCTCCTAGTGCCCAACAGCAAACCAGGGGCTCCTTTTCAAATGGAGTATAATTGTTAGTTGAAGAGAGCAAAATGGACATGACTGAACTCCAAAGTCCTCAGGGTCTGCACTGTGGTTCTTCTATGGGGGCTTGCTAGATGTTTCATTAAGCATCTCTCTAGCATAGACATTTCCAAAACTGTATGTCTGTCAGCCACAAGTCTCAATGACAGTACAGCTTTCACTGCAGCCTGTGCTTGCTGCAGAGGCTTTTTGTTGCAAGGCCCCACCCAAATCAAGAGTCTTTCAGTTAACCCAGTAAATACCTAGAAACAGTGTACCTTAATAAATGATAGTTACCCCCAAATCTAGATTATCATCACACTTGGATCTCTTTTTTCATTGATGTGCAGGGCGAAGTATAGCAGTTTCTTTTTAACTTTATAGACGATATCCCAACATGCTGCATATCAGTGGGTTCAGAAATTCCCACATGGCAGGCCTCTGAATGTTCATAGGTATTTATTGCCCACTCTCTGGCACACATGTATTACTTTGTATTCATTAACTACAATGAGGAAATATTACGAACTAGCATAATGTTTTGTGGGATATCTGGAAAATCAAACTCCCTTTGGAATATGTTATAGACAGAGAACAGAAAGGTTAATATGACAAAATCATAAAATAGTACACCATTGTTCACATGTGAAGCTAAATATCTTCTAACTTACTTTGCTCATACCAATAAGGGGAAAAACTTGTCAAGTTATTATCTGTATATTAGGTGCCAAGGGCTGTGTTGTTTTGCTCCAGAAAAATACCACATCTAGAAAGACAACTGTAATTGATATCACTAGCTGATTATGTCTATGCTGATGTATACTAGAAGACTTCTTCAGAGAAGATAAAAGGTAATAAATGGCTCTCATTCCATGGGTCAGAAGATATTTTGAGAATCACTAAGCTAGAATAACACTCATTTGGTTACCTGAACCCTAGAACAAGGGATATTATGGCAAGTAGGGCTCTCAAAGTATGATCCCCAGACTAGAAACATCACTATCACTTAGAAACTTAGATGTGCACTTTAGTGGGCTCCATCCGAGACCTAGAGACAGAAACTTTGAGAGGGGGTGTCATGAAATCTGTATTTTGGCTAATCTTCCAGAGAAATGGGCAAAAAGACATGAGTATACACTTTTCCAATGAAGACATCCAGATGGCTAACAGACATGAAAAAATGGTCAACATCACTCATCATCAGGGAAATACAAATCAAAACCACAATGAGATACCACCTCACACCTGTCAGAATAGCTAAAATTAACAATTCAGTCAACAAGAGACGTTGGTGAGGATACAGAGAAAGAGGACCTCTTTTGCACTCCTGGTGGGAATGCAAACTGGTTCAGCCACTCTGGAAAACAGTAGGAGGTTCCTCAAAAGATTAAAAATAGAACCATCCTACGATCCAGGAATTGCACTACTCGGTATTTATCCAAAGGATATAGGAATGCTGTTTCGAAGGGGCACATGCACCCAATGTTTATAGCAGTGCTATTGACGATATCCAAAGTATGGAAAGGGTCTAAATGTCCATTGACCGATGAATGGATAAAGAAGATGTGGTGTGTGTGTGTCTGTGTGTACACACACAATGGAGTATTACTTGGCAATGAAAAATAATGAAATCTTGCCGTTTGCAACAATGTGGATGGAACTAGAATATATTCTAAATGAAATTAGTCGGAGAAAGACACATATATTACTTCATTAATATGTTGAATTTAAGATACAAAACAGGTGTACATAAGGGAAGGGAAGTAAAAATAATATAAAAACAGGGAAGGGGACAAAACAGAAGAGACTCTTAAATACAGAGAACAAACTGAAGGTTTCTGGAGAGGCTGTGGGTGGGGGCATGGACAAAACATAAGAGACTCTTAAATATAGAGAACTGAAGGTTGCTGGAGGAGCTGTGGGTGGGGACATGGGCTAAATGGGTAAGGGGCATTAAGGAGGACACTTGGGGTGAGCACTGGGTATTATATGTAGGGGATGAATCACCAGATTCTGTTCTTGAAGTCATTATTGCACTATATGCTAACTAACTTGGATGCAAATCTAAATAAGTAAAAAATAATAATTTAGCTAATCTTCTAGGTGACTCTGGTGTATGGTAAGGTTTGAAAACCACTGCTCTCTTATTATACTAAGTCTTAATTCTTGGATAGGGTAAATCACAGTATGTGTATGAGCTTGCACTGGACTCATTGTGAGATAATGGATTGGAGTCAGAAGTTTATCTATCACCTGACCTTCATAAGTCCACTCTTTGACTTGTGAAACATATTGTTTTTAGTACCTAGGGATTTGAATCAATGAATAGCCAGTACCTAATTATGTCCCAAAGTCCAGAATTAGGTCTCTGTGTTTCCATTTCTGTAGTGCAAAAAGATGATGGAAAATGGCCATGGGTATCTCTGGGGAAGGCTTGAGCTATGATTTGTAGTATACTGTACTAGTTACATGGTAGCTCTCCTTTCCTATCAAGGAGCTCTAGGTCCATAAATGAGCCTAGTCTGGGTATTGTGTAAGAGGCCACAATTCCCTACTTAGCCAGATTTGTGCCACCAATCTAGAATTTGCTGTATATGCAAAGCAGGCTCTTAATGAACTTTCAATGTATTTCTAGGGAAATTGTGGTCAATTAACAATCACTAAAGATCCTTATGGGTTGAAATACTCTGATTACCACACTGTCCCTATGAATTTTGTGAATGTTGTTCCCAATTTCCATTGCTGATTTTTAAGTACAGCAGCCTGAGCTTTCCCATGTGGAATCTTATTGTTCTCTTTAAAAACAGGAACCTAATTTGATTGCAATATTACCCAACATTATCTCTAGTCTATATAAGTCAGCCACCATAAAACTTATGGAAACTGGAGCTCTCTTTGCAATGCATTTTTATAATTTTTCTTTCAGTTTTAGTTAGCTATAATTGGCATACAGCACTATATAAGTTTAAAGCATGCAGCACAAAGACTTACATATAGTGCAAAATGATTACCACAATAAGTTTAATATCCAGCACTCATATGGGTACATTTTTAAAAGAATTTTTTTTCCTTTCTTCTATTGATATTTGTCAAACTTCTTATTTTGTTCATGTGTTGTTTTCCTAATTCTGCTTAGTTGTCTGTACGTGTGTTCTTGTAGTTCACTAAATCTCTTTAAGATAATTATTCTGAACTCTCCATCTGATGGTTCACAGATCACATTTCTTTAGGATCAGTTATTGGAGCCTTATTAGTTTCCTTTGGCATCATATTGACCTTTTTCATGATACGTGATTCCTTACATTGGCATCTGTGCATTTGAGTAAGCAGTGTCCTATTCCAGAGTTTACAGGTTCACTTTGGCAGAGACATTTAGCTTAGGGTTCTGAATACATTCAGCTGGTAGCATTCTTGGGTAGGTGGAACCTGCTATCAGGATCTATTTTGGGCAATAGTACTGCATAGGCTCTGAGGTTGGTTGAGTAGTACTTCTGGCTGACGGCAGCTGAATAGGACAATTGGTTTGGTTCCCTGCCCAAGCAAAGTCCACAGTTGCTTGGGTTCCCTGGTCAGGAACCCAATTCTAAAATTCTAAAATCCAAATCTAAAATTCCTAGACTGGCGGGACTGGGTAATATATATGGCTATTAGCTTCCCTGTCTTCTGGGGCATCTGAACAGTCCCCATGTCTTTGGGGACCAGAATCAAGCAAGACTGACTAGGTTTCCTTCTCGGGCAGACTGAAAGCTGTGTTCACCTATGGGCAGAACTATTAATTAGTTTACCTGTCCTTACAGTGCCCCCATACATGCCCCAAGGCTGGAAAATGTCTTGTTTAGCTACCAGATTAGGCTGAACTATGCATTAGGTTCCTTGGCCTAATGGGCCATTATCCTAACACTGCAGAAAAGTAGAGTTGCCAGCCAGGTTCTCTGCTTACGTGCCAGTCTAAGAATTCAGAAAGGGCTGCATAGATTCTTGGGGGCCCCTAGTTAGATTTCCTGGTCTAGAGGCTGTATTCAGCATTTCACAGGGCTATAAGTTAGCTTTTCTCCCAGGTTGGGACTGCAGAAGAGGCCCAGGGCTGGCAAGGCTTTTTGGGAATCAAATCAGGCATGACTTCATGCTAAACTCCCTGAACAGATGGGGCCACTGTCTCAGTTCTGCAGATGGAGAGCCACTGGTCAGCCTCTCCACTCAAGTGCCACTATAATCTGGGCTGCAGGGTCAGCTTTCAATATTCTCCAGAGCTCTAGATAGGAATCCTGGTTAGCAGGGTTGGAGACTATATTCAAATGTGGGCCGGACTGCAGATTAATTTCCCTGACTAGGAAGGGTGGGTCATAGAACAGGCCCCAAGTCTGGAAATACTTTTGTTTGGGGAGCTAATCAGACATACTTATGCACCAAACTCTGGCCATAAAGGATTGCTGGCTTGACTCTTTAGATGGACAGAGCTGCAGACTAGGTTGACTGCTTGAATGCTGCTGGCTTCAGCAATTTCTGGCTTCCTCGTCAGGGAGGGTGGAAAGCTATCCTCAGTAGTGGTCAGGGGCATGAGTTTACTCCCTTTCCCTTGTCAAAGTGGCAGAACAAACTCTGTCTGGCAACACTCTATTTGGAATCTTGACACAAGCCAAACTGTGTCCCAAGTTCCCTAGGCAAATGGAATCACTGGCTTTGCTGTGTGGATGATCATTATGCCTACCAAGCTCTCTGCTCCAGTGTTGCTTGGCTAAGCAGCTCACCAAGTGTCCCAACCAAGCTTTCTGGCCAGGTAGGGCTCAGAGTTACACTCAGCAGTGACCATGGTTATAACTTTGCTTTCCTGCCCTAGTGAAGGGATCAACCTTGTTCTAGGGCCAGCAAAGCTCTTTATTTAAGGTTCCAATCAGGCAGACTTATACCCTATCAGGTACTAAGGTAAGGTTTGGCCAACATCTTGACTCTGTAGTTGAACAAAGCCACTGGTTGGGACTACTACTTGGGTACTGCAAGGAGGATCTTAGTATGTGAAGTTCCAAGTATTGGTTACTATAAGCTCCTCTCCATTTCTCCATCACAATTCAATTCCTATAAGTCAAACCCTGCAGATTCCTCCATGATCTCCATGAGGAGAGACCAGAGTGGGACTCCCAACAAGCAACCCATGGTGCTGGGGGAAGTAGATGTCCACCCTGGACTGTTTTTTTTCCCCCCACTGGAGGAACTGTGGGCTTAGGGGAGCCCTCTTAGTTTGGTGCCGTGCCAGCCTGGGTGAGAAGGTGATGTGGTTAGTGTGTGGCCTCTCCTCTTACCTTTGTAATACATTTTTTCTCTGTGGTACAGGGAGTGGAGGTTGTTTCAAGCCTTACTGCTGTGTTTCTAGGAATTTCACAGTGTGTTCATAAATAGTTGCTCTTATGAGGGGTAATGAATTCAAGAATGACCTATGTCCCTATCTTGGTGAAATTACTTTCTCAATTGACCGGTGCATTTTTTAATGCCTTGGGAAAGGCAGTAAGCTCTGAGATTTCTAAGAAAGCAAAGTTAATGTGTCATTGAGCAGGTTCAGAATAGTTCCATTCAAACTATTTGTTCTCTGGAGCTTTTGTCCTCTTCTTCTAGAGTGTGTTTAATTCACTACTGTCTCTAGGTTTAAATTAGTCAACCTAGATGTCAATTAATATGACTCCTCAGATGTCCAATGTAACACATTAAACCATAAATTCTAGGTGATCATCTCCATGGCGACACACTCAGGTTAATCAAGTCTCCTGTTTTCCATTTTGGGTCTATCACTAGAATCTACTCACATTATGGGCACCTGGGTTGCTCAGTTGGTTAAGCATCCAATTCTTAGCTCAGCTCAGGTCATGAGCTCACAGTTTGTGAGACCGAGCCTGGCATTGGATTCTGCTCTGACAGTATGGAGCCTGCTTGGGATCCTCTGTCTCCCTCTCTCTTTGCCCCTCTCCCACTCGTGCACGTGTATGCACGTGCTCGCTCTCTCAAAAACAAACATTCAAAAAAAAAATCTCACATAAATTCTCCTCAGATTCCTGCCTAAACAAATTCGGTGAATATTTTAAGTTTTCTCACCAATCTATACTTCACAATGGGATCTAATTCTCTTATGAGTCTATAGGAAATAAGTAGTGATGATAATGGATACCGAACAGAGTTGACATCTCCTGTGACAAAACTTTCAGAAGTTTTTATGCATGGAGAAAGTTAGTTCTTCTAAGTGGGGGGGAGGAATTGCCTTTGTTGGCAAAAGAATTACAGGGTAATTTGGTGGTTTATAGTTCACAGGATTATTTGTCTGCTTAAATGCCCTGTCTCATATCTCAGAGCCATATTTCTCCCAAATCAGTGGCTATATTTATTGTAAGATATCTGCAGTGCTTTACAATGAAGACTTGGGCTCATGTCTCAGCCATAACTATCCTGAGAAACTAGCTGGCATACCAGTTTAATTTTTCACCCACCCATATTATGGGTATTCAAAACCTTTAATTTTTCATTTTCCTTCTATGTGCTTTCCATCATTATGATCACTTTTGCCATCATAGCAATGAAGGGCAATCCTCCAATGTTTTGCTTTCTGTTTGTATTACATAACATTTTACCACCAGTGTAAATCTGGGTAATTGTGAATCTATTGCATATTAATTACTAGGGTGAGAAAGTAATTTGTGTTCCCCTTAAACATATGAGCAATACCAGAATCCCATTTCCTAGGGTCACATTGGTACAAATTACCACTCAATTAAAGCAAGAAAGAAATGGCTTCAGCAACTGATTGATTTGAGTCTAATAAAAGTATTTTTTTCAACGTTTTTTTTATTTATTTTTGGGACAGAGAGAGACAGAGCATGAATGGGGGAGGGGCAGAGAGAGAGGGAGACACAGAATCGGAAACAGGCTCCAGGCTCTGAGCCATCAGCCCAGAGCCCGACACGGGGCTCGAACTCACGGACCGAGAGATGGTGACCTGGCTGAAGTCGGACGCTTAACCGACTGCGCCACCCAGGCGCCCCTAATAAAAGTATTTTTAAATAATTAAACAGGATTAAGGAAAGCCAGTAGTCATAAGCAAGTATCACTTCTATGTTTAAAGGAGCAAAAGGAGGAAGATGGAAAGATAGGGTACTGGAACCCAGAGGGAAAATCTCTTGTTGAATGAGAGAGACACTCAGCAGAAGCTGTGGCCTTAATTAGAGAAATGTAATGAATTCATGGCAATCCATCAGGGAGGTGGTTGGCTGAATGAATAATCTCTATTTGTTCTTTGATCTCCTACCTGTATCTCTCACTGGCTGATTGTCTCCCAGAGTCCAGAGTTCAAGGAAGCCCACTGATATAATCCATAAATTCAGTAATCTGGAGTTGGTGAAAGAATTGAGAAAAAAAGTCTGGAGAGAAAAATGGAAAACATCTAAGACATACTGCCATTTATTTAAATTTACATTATTGCCTCTAAATAAACAAATATCCATCAGAAAGATCTGATCTGCCCTTTGTTTACCCTGTCTCCCAGATCACTGACCCATCTTCTGTCTCCTCTAATCTGCTATTGGTTTTCTCTAGTGTATTTTTTTAAATTTTAGTTATTGAGGTCTTCATCTCTGACTGGTTTGTATATTTTTTTCTATCTCTTTATTGTAGGTATCACTGAGATCCTCTACTCTTCAGTTAGTATGACCATTACTTTGAAATCTTTATTAGGAATATTGCTTGTCTCTATTTTATTTAGCTCTTTTGCCTAATTTTGTCCTGTTCTTTCATTTGGGACATATTCCTCTATTTCCTTATTTTTCCTAACTCTCTGTGCTTGTTTTTGTGTATTAAGAAATACAGCTGTGCATTAGCTGGAGTGCAATAGCCCCAGTTCACCAGAACCAGGCACTTCAGGGGTATCTCCTAAGTGGGTTGCAGGTGCTTTACTATTATGGCTGAGCTGCATTTTCCCAGTGAGTTGTGATTGCCTACTTTGCCTGTTGTGGGCATAGCAGGTAGGGTTTGTCCCTGTGCTCTTACAGAGCCAGTCTTGGGACAGGACAGGCTTGTAGTTGGGTGGTGTCAGCAGTGAAACCAGATGCCTGCCCTCAGCCCATCTACCAAGGCTGCTGTAACACCATCCAGCAGTACCTTCTCCCTGTGTTTTCCCTTGAGAGGACACTGATGGATGGATCTGGCAATCAGACTACATGCCTGCTTCCAGTCCTGGACTGATTAGCAGGGGATGCTCTCTGCACTGTTAGCTATAAGGTTTGACTGCTGGGACTATAGGTGCACTGGTGTATGTATAGTTATCTTCCTCTCTTCCCAAGGCAGGAGTCACTTTGGAGTGTCATCAGTCTCTCTTGGGTTTGATCGCAGGATGTGTTGGGCAGGAGCTGCTTTGGAGTGATGACAGCTGAAGGGACAGGTTGGATGGGATAGATCCTCAGGACTGGGTTACAAGATGCTAACAAGATAGGTGGAGAGTGTTTACACTGATTCCTTCAAGTGTTCTGCTATCTGGGATATGAGGGTGGGGGGAGAAAAGTGGTGCCCACTAGCACTTCTGTTCTTGGAGAAATCTCCTAATAATCCCTGCCCTCTAGAACCTGTTTTAAAATTAGTAAATAAATCTGCTTCTCTCCCAGGCACTTTTCAAACTCCTGCTTTGATGCTATATCTCATCCAGGTTATTTATTATCCTGTGTCTATAAAGACAGAGACTCTGTTTCCTATTTCTCTCAGGCTCTCCCTGAGCTAACTCTGCTGATTTTTCAAGTACTGAGAGTAAGCCTGCTGATTGTAAAAACTTATAAAATTAAGCCCTACTGGTTTTCAAAGCCAAACATTATCTTCTCAATGCAGGTCCCCATGTCTTGGGGTGCCTGGGGTGGGGTCTAATCCTCTCACTTCTGCATGCCTGTGGTGTCCCTCCTGTTTGTGGTTAGTCTACTTGGAAAGTTTGGTTCCCAACCATGTCTGGGCCCTCCTACTATTTTTGATGCAGCCTCTTCCTTCGATATAACTGTAGAAAGTCTGTTTTGCCAGTCTTCAGGTCATTTACAAGTCAGTTGCACTAATGTGGCTATTATCTCAGTGTGTCCATTAAAACAAGTTGAGCTCCATAACCTCCTGCTTCACCATCTTCCCAGAACTCCCCATGACTTATTTTATTACTGGAAGTTGGTACGTGTTGAACCCCTTCATCCATGTCCCTACCACCCAGCTCTTGCTTCTGGCAACTACCAATCTGTCCACTGTTTTTGTGAGGTTTTTTACATTAATATTTTACATATGACTGAGATCATAAGGTATTTTTTCCTCTAACTTATTTCACTTAGCATAATGTCCTTTATGTCCATCCATGTTGTTGCAAATGGCAAGATTCCATTCTTTTTATGGCTGAAAAACACTCCATGTATACGTATACCATAATTTCATTTTACCTTTATCTGTCAGTTGGCACTTAGGTTGTTTACATATCTGGTTATTGTAAATAATGCTGCAGTAAACATGGGGAGGTACATATATCTCTTGAAGTTAGTGTTTTTGTTTTCTTTGAATAAATACCCAGAAGTGGAATTCCTGGATCATATTTTAAATATGATTATATTAAAAGTAGTTCTATTTTTAATTTTTTGAAAAATCTCCATACTGTTTTCCAAAGTGGTTGCACAAATTTACTTTCCCACCAACAGTGCACAATGATTTCCTTCCCTTCTCATCGTCACCAACACTTATATCTTGTCTTTTTGATAATAGCTATTCAACAGGTTTGAGGTGAGGTGATGTCTCACTGTGATATTGGTTTGAATTTACCTGATTATTACTTATTTTGAGCATCTTTTCATATATCGTTGGCCATCTATGCCTTCTTTAAAAATGTCTATTCTGAACTTATGCTCATTTTTCAGTGGGATTGCTTTTGGTTTCTATTTTGCTATTGAGTTGTGTGAGTTCTTTTATATTTGGGTATTAGCCCCATAAGATATATGATTTGAAAATATTTCTCCCACTCAGTAGTTTGCCTTTTCATTTAGTTGATGGTTTCCTTTGCTGTGCAGGTTTTTGGTGTGATATAATCCCACTTCTTTATTTTTCCTTTGTTTTACTTTTTGTGTCAAACCAAAAAAATCTATTGTAAAACCGGTGTCAAGGAGCTGACTACCTATGCTTTCTTTTAGGAGTTTGATGGTCTCAGAACTTACATTCAAGCACCTTAATTCATTTTGAGTGAATTTTTGTATATGATACAATATAGTGATCCGGTTTCATCCTTTAGCATATGGCTTTTCACTTTATAAAAACCATTTATTGCCAAGACTGTCCTCTCTCCATTGTATATTCTTGGATCCTTTGTCAAATATTGATTGACCATATATGTATTGGCTTATTTCTGGGTTTTCTATTCTGTTTCATTGATCCATTTATCTGTTTTATACAATGCCATACTTTTTGATTACTATAACTTTGTAATATAATTCAAAATCAGAGTGTGATGCTTCCACCTTTGTTTTCCTTTCACAAGATTATTTTGACTATTTGGGGTCTTGTCTGGTTCCCAAAAAATTTAGAATTGTTTTTCTATTTTGTGAGAATTGCTATTGGAATTTTGATAGGGATTGCATTAAATCTTAAATTGCCTTAGGTAGCATGGAGATTTTAATATTTTTCCACTCTATGAGCACAGATTATATTTCCATTTATTTGTGTCTTTAATTTTTTCTGTGTGTGTCTTTAATTTTTTATCTGGGTTTTAAAGTTTTCAGTGTATATATAGGTCTTTTACTTCCTTGATTTAATTTGTCCCTAGTATTTTATTTTTCTTGATACAGTGATAAATGGGGTTGTTTTCTTAGTTTCTCTTCCTTATAGTTTGGCATAGAAATACAACAATTTTGTGTATTCATTTTGGTATTCTGTAAGCTCAACTAATTTGTTCTAATAATTTTTTGGTGGAGTCTTTAGGGTTTTCTGTATATAATATATGTCATCTGTAAACACGACACTTTTACTTCTTTCCAATTTGGATGTCTTTTATTCCTTTTTTATTGCCTAATATCTCTCACTAGGACTTCCAGTACCCCGTTGAATAAAAGTGGTAAAAGTGAACATCCTGTCTTGTTCCTGATCACAAAGGAATTCAGATTTTCATTGTTGAGTATGATGGGAGCAGTGGGATTATCATATATGGCCTTTATTATGTTGAGTTATGTTCCCTCTATACCCACTTTGTTGAGACTTTTTATCATGATGTTGAATTTTCTTACAGGCTTTGCATCTATTGAGAAGACCACATTATTTTTATCCTTCTCTCAGTTCATGTGGTATATTACATTAATTGACTTGTGGGTATTAAACCATGCTTATATTCATGTAATAAATCCCACTTGATCATAGTGTACGATCCTTTTAATGTGTTGTTGAATAAGGGTTACTAATATTTTACTGAGGACTTTTGCACCTATGTTCACAGGTATACTGGCCTGTAATTATCTTTTCTTGTGGCATTTTTGTTTGGTTTTGGTATCAAGGTAATGCTGGCCTCATCAAATGAGGAAGTGTTCCGTTTCTTTCTTTTCTTTTAAGTGTTTATTTATTAGAGCAGGGAAGATGCAGAGAGAGATGGGGACAGAGGATCTGAAGCAGGCTCTGCAGTCACAGCAGAGAGCCAGAGGTGGGGATCAAACTCAAGAACCACGAGGTCCTGACCTGAGCCAAAGTGGGATGCTCAACCGACTGAACTACCCAGGCACGCCATTTCTTCATTACTAAGTCTTGGTCGATCATTTGTTGTTTGAAATCAATCCATTTGTTCTAGATTATCGAATTTGCTGGCATATACTTGTTCATAATAGTCTCGTGATCCTTTACATTTCTGTGCATCTGTTACAATGTCTTCTTCATTTCTGATTTTGAGTCCTCTATTTTTTTTTCCTTTTGAGTCTACCTAAGGTTTATCAATTTTGTTTATCTTTCCAATAACTGCTCTTAGTTTTACTTATATTTTCCACTATGTTTTTATTTTATTTTTGCTCAATCTTTTTATTTTTCCCACTACTTTTGGCTTCGTTCTTCCTTTTCTGCTTCTGATATAAAGATAGGCTACTTAAAGTTTTTATTCTTAAGGTAAACATGTATCACCATGAACTTCCCTCTTTAAACTGCTTTTGCTGCATTACATAAGTTTTGGTATGTTGTTTTCCATTCTCATTTGTCGCGAGGTGTTTTCTCACATTTCTCTTGATTTCTTCTGACCCATTGGTTGTTCAGCATGTTGTTTAATTTCCACATATTTATTAGTTTTCCAGTTTTCTTTTTGTAGTTTGATTTCTAGTTTCATACCATTGTGGTTAGAAAAAATGCTTGATATGATTTCAGTTTTCTTAAGTTTATTAAGACTTGTTTTTTGGCCTAACATATGATTTATCCTAGAGAAGATTTCATGTGCAATTGAGAATGTATTTTGTTGCTTGTGGATGGAATGAAATGTATATGTCTGTTAAGTTCATATTCATAATTTAAGGCTAATGTTTTCTTATTGATTTTCTGTGGGTGATCTTTTTATTGATCTAAGTAGAATATTAAAATCACCTATTTTTGTATCATTACTCTCTTTAGATCTATTGATATTTATATATTTTGGTGCTTCCATCATGAGTGCATAAATATTTATAAATATTTTATTGCTGTTGGATTTCCCCTTTATTATTATGAGACCACATTCTTTGTCTCTGATCACAGTCTATGTTTAAAATCTATTTTGCCTGAAATCAATATAGATAACACCAGCTGTTTGTTTGTTTCCATTTGCAGAATATATTTTTTCATCCCTTTACTTTTAGTTTGTGTGTCCTTATATCTTAAGTGTATCTCTTATAAGTAGCATATAGATTGATCCTGTTTTTGTATCCATTGATCCACTCTTTGTCTTTTAAATTGGAGAATTTAATCCATTTAAATTTAAAGAAATTATTGATAGGTATGTACTTATTGCCATTTTGTTCATTGTTTTCTTGGTGATTTGTAATTCCTTTGCTCCCTTCTTCTCTTGTCTCTTCTTTGTGGTTTGATGACTCTCTTTAATGTTGTATTTAGAGACCTTTCTTTTTCTCTTTTGCATGTTGGTTTTTGCTTTAAGTTACCATGAGAATTACATATAACAACTTATATTGATAACAGTCTATTTTGAGTTGATAACTATGTAATTTTGAACACATTCTAAAGCTGTACTTTTTTACTATTTCTACTTTTTTTTGAGGTCATAGCTTATATCTTTTTATCTTGGGTATGCCTCATGTTATTACAGTAGTTAATTTCACTTCTTCTTTTAATGATCTTACTAAGCTTTTTAAATGATTAATGCTATACTTATATATTTACCTTTGCCAGTGAGATTTATACATGTGTATGTTTTGTTGTTACTCATTAGCACACATTCTTTCTCACTTAAAGAGATTCCTTTAAAATTTCATGAAAGGCCAGTTTAATGTTGATGAAATCCTTTAGTTTTCATTTATCTAAAAGTTCTTTATGTCTGTTTGAATTCTGAATGATAATCTTGCTGGATAGTGTAGTCTGGTTAGGTTTTTTTTGTGTGTGTGTGTGTGTGCATTTTGGATATGTCTTGCTGATCCCTTCTGGTCTGTAAAATTTCTGCTGGAAAATCTAAGTTTTATGGGGGTTACCTTGTATGTAACAAACTATTTCTCTATTGCTTTTTATTTATTTTTTTAAGATTCTCTTAATCTTTTCACATTTTAATTATAATGTGTCTTAGTATAAGTTTCTTTGGGTATCTCCTATTAGAACTCTGAGATTTCTGGATCTAGATGTTTGTTTTCTTCTCCAAGTTAGTGAAGCTTTTAGCCTTTATTTCTTCATATACATTTTCTGCCCTCTTTCTCTCCTTCTCAGTCCCCTGTTGTGTGAGTGCTAGCCTAATTGATGTCTTAGAGGTCCTTTAAACTGTCATTACTTTTTTTCCCCCTGCTCTGATTGGCAGAGTTCCACTGCCTTGTATTTGAGTTCACTAACCACTTTTTTAATGTTTCATCTAGTCTACTGTCAAACTTTATTATTGTATTTTTTAGTTTATACATTTTATTCTTCAACTCTGTAACTTCTGTTTGGTACTGTATAAGATATTTTGTCTCTTTGTTGAAGTTCTCAGTGTGTTTATTTTTCTCCCCAAGTTCAGTAAGCATCTTTTTTTTTTTTTTTTTTTTTTTTTACGCTTTTTATTTATTTTTGGGACAGAGAGAGACAGAGCATGAACGGGGGAGGGGCAGAGAGAGAGGGAGACACAGAACCGGAAACAGGCTCCAAGCCATCAGCCCAGAGCCTGACGCGGGGCTCGAACTCACGGACCGCGAGATCGTGACCTGGCTGAAGTCGGACGCTTAACCGACTGCGCCACCCAGGCGCCCCAGTAAGCATCTTTTAACCATGACTTTTAACTCTATTTCAGGTAAATTATTATAATATTTGTTTCATTAAGGTTTTTTCCTGAAGTTTTATATTGTTTTTTCATTTGGAACATATTCCTCTGTTTCTTCATTTTGCTTGACTCTGTTTGGTTTCTATGCATTAAATGAAACAGCCAGCTTTCCCAGTCTTGAAGAAGTGGTTTTGTTTTGAAAATAAAACTTGTTTAACCATGCCCTAGCTCATGTTTGTCCTCAAACCATTGTGTTTGTCCAAGCAGCCTGTTTTTTTTTTAATTCCAATATGATTATCATACAGTGTTATATTAGTTTCAGTTGTAAAATATAATGATTCAGATATTCTATGCATTATACATTGCTCATCACAATAAGCGTACTCTTAATCCCTTTCACCTATTTCATCTATCCCCCTAACCAGCACACCTTACCACCAGCTCTCTATATTTGAGTCTCTTTTTTTCTTTGCTTTGTTTTTTAAATTCCATATGTGGTGAAATCTTTATATGCTATTTGTTTTTCCCTGACTTATTTCACATTGCATTATAACCTCTAGATCCATCCATGTTGTTGCAAATGACAAGATACACACACACACACACACACACACACAGGTTAAAAAGGTCAATGTTTTCTTATTGATTTTCTGTGGATTCTTTATATATTTATATATATATTTTTCTATATATGTATATATATATGTGTGTGTGTGTGTGTATGTATGTATATATATACACACACACCCACATACATGCTCACACATATACATGTACATATATACTTACATCTTCTCACCTGTTCATCTATATTTGGACACTTAGGTTTCTTCCATAACTTGGTTATTGTAAGTAATGGTGCCATAAACAAGGGATGTATATGTATTTTCAAATTAGTGTTTTTGTATTTTTTGGGTAAATACTCAGTAGTGGAATTACTGGATCATATAACAATTTTATTAATTTTTTGAGAGACATCCATACTGTTTTCTACAGTGGCTGTACAAGTTTGCATTCCTACCAACAATGCATGAGGGTTCCTTTCTCTCTACATTCTTTGACAATGGTTCTTTTCTTGTGTTTTTAATTTTAGCCATTCTGACAGCTGAGTTAATATCTCAGTGTGGTGTTGATTTGAATTTCCCTGATGATTAGTGATATTGAGCATCTTTGCATGTGTCTGTTGGCCATCTGTATATCTGTTCATGTTTTCTGCTGATTTTTTAATTGGATTAAATGGGGTTTTTGATATTGAGTTATAGAAGTTTTTTTAATATATTTTCCATACCAACCCCTTATCAGATATATTATTTGCAAATATCTTCTCCTATTCAGTAGGTTACCTTTTTGTTTTGTTCACTGTTTCCTTTGCTGTAAAGAAGCTTTTAATTTTGATGTAGTCCCAATGGTTTATTTTTCTTTTGTTACCCTTGATTAGGAGACCTATCTAGAAAAATGTTGCTGTGGCCAGTGTAAGAGAAATTATTGCCTATGCTCTCTTCTAGGCTTTTTATGGTTTTGGGTTCCATAATCCATTTTGAGGTCATTTTTCTGTATGGTGTGAAAAAGTTTCACTGTTTTGCATGTAACTGTCTAGTTTTCCCAGCACCGTTTGCTGAAGAGACTGTCTTTTTTCCACTGGGTTTTCTTTCCCACTTTGTTGAAGATTAATTAATTAATTGTGAGTTTACTTTTGAGTTCTCTATTCTATCCCACTCATCTGTGTGTCTATTTTTGTGATAGTAGCATACTATTTTAACTATTACAGCTTTGTAGTACATCTTTGAAAACTGGGATTATGATCCCTCCAGTATTGGCCATCTTTTTCAAGATTGCTTTGGTTATTCAGCATCTTTTTTTATTCCATACAGATTTTAGGATTATTTGTTCTAGTTTTATGAACAATGTTATTGGTATTCTGATAGGGATTTCATTACATTTGTAGATTTCTTTGAGTAGTATAGGCATTTTAACAATGTTTGTTCTCCCAATTCATGAGTATGGAATATCTTTCCATTTGTTGTGTTATCTTCCATTTCATTCATCAATATTTTACATATTTCAAAGTATATACCTTTCACCTCCTAGGTATTTTATTCTTTTTGGCACAATTGTAAATAGAATTGTTAATTTCTCTTCCTGCTACTGCATTATTAAAGTGTATAGAAATGCAACAAATTTGTGTGTACTGATTTTGTGTCCTATGATCTTACTGAATTCATTTATAAGTTCCAGAAGTTATTTTGGTGAATTTTTAGGATTTTCTATACATCGTATCATGTCATCTGAAAATATTAAAGGTTTTACTTCTTCCTATCCAATTTGGAGGCCTTTTACTTCTTCTTGTCTGATTGCTGTGCCTAGGACTTCCAGTACTATGTTGAATAAAAGTGGTGGGAGTGGACATCCTTGTGTTGTTCCTGATCTTAGGGGAAAAGTTCTCAGTTTCTCACCAGTGAGTATGATGTTACTTGTGGCCTTTATTATGGCCTTCATTATGTTGACATATGTTCCCTTTAAACCTACTTTGTTGAGAGTTTTCATCATGAATGGATGTTGTAGTTTGTCACATGCTTTTTCTGCATCTGTTGAAATGATCATATCATTTTATCCTTTCTCTTATTGGTGAAATGTACTATGTTTTTTAATTTGCAAATTTTGAACCATGCTTGCATTCCAATAGGAATAAATTCCATTTGATTTTGGTGAATGTTTTTTTAAAAATATATTGTTGGATTCAGTTTGCTAATATTTTGTTGAAGATTTTTGCATCATGGTCATCAGATATATTGGCCTGTAGCTCTCTTTTATTAAAATGTCTTTATTGTTTTTTTGTATCAGTATTATGCTGGTCTCATAGAATGAATTTTGAAGCTTTCCTTCTCTGATTTTTTGAAATAGTTTGAGAATGATAGGCATTAACTCTTCTTTAAATGTTTGGTAGAATTCACCTGGGAGGTAGTCTGGTCCTAAACTTATGTTTGTTGGGAGTTTTTTGATTACTAATTCAATTTCATTACTGGTAATTGATCAAATTTTCTTTTTGTTTCCATTTCTGTTTTGGGAGGTTATATGTTTTTATGAATTCATCCTTTTCTTCTAGGTTGTTCAATTTGTTGGCATATAAATTTTCATAATCTCTTATAATCCATTATAGTTTTGTGATTTTCAGTGTTATTTTTGTCTTTCATTTCTGATATTGAGTTCTTTTCTTTTTCTTTTTTTCTTTCTCTTTCCTTCTTTCCCTCTTTCCTTCTTTCCCTGCTTCCCTCCTTCCCTCTTTCCCTCTTATCCTCTTTCTCTTTCCTTCCTTTGTTCTTTCTTTCATGAGTCTGACTAAATCTTTACGAATTTTGTTGATCTTTTTAATGAACCAACTCCTACTTTCACTGATACATTTTATCATTTATTTTTGCTTATTTGTTTTTTGTTTGGTTGTTTTTTTTTAGTTTCTATTTCATTTGTTTCTTCTCTAATCCTTATTATTTCTTTCCTTCTATCATTTTACCATTTTGGAGTTTTTTCTTTCTTTTCTAGCTCCTTTAGATGTAGGGTTAGTTTGTTCATTTAAGACTTTCTTACAGGGGTGCCCAGGTGACTCAATCAGTTCAGCGTCTGACTTCAGCTCAGGTCATAATCTCGTGGTTTGTGAGTTTGAGCCCCGTGTCTGGCTCTGTGCTGACACCTTGGAGTCTCCTTCAGATTCTGTATCTCCCTCTCTTCCTGCCCCTCCTCTGCTCAAGCTCTGTCTCTCTCTGTCTCAAAAGTAAATAAACACTAAAAAGAAAAAAAGAAAAAATACTTTTTTGAGGTAGGCTTATATTGTAATAAACTTCTTAGAATTGCTTTTGGTACATTCTAAAGATTTTGGACCATTGTGTTTTCATTTTCATTTGTCTCCATGTATTCTTTTATTTCCTCTTTGATTTCTTGGTTGACCTGTTCATTGTTTAGTAGAATAGTATTTAATCTCCATGTATTTGTGTTTTATCCAGATTTTTTTCTTGTGATTAATTTCTAGTTTCATAGTGTTGTGGTCAGAAAAGATGCATGGTATGACTTCAATCTTTTTTAATTTTTTGAGGCTTGTTTTGTGGGTTAATATGTGATCTATTCTGGCAAATGTTCCATGTGTCCTTGAAAAGAATGTGTATTCTGCTGTTTTAGGAGGGAATGATCTGAATATGTTTGTTAGATCCAACTTTGATCCAACACTTTGAATGTGTTATTCAAAGCCACTGTCTCCTATTTGATTTTCAGTTTGGAATATCCACTGATATAAGTGGGGTGTTAAAGTCCCCTATTATTACTTATCACTGTCAGTTACTTCCTTTATGTTTGTTAATAGCTACTTTATGTGTTTGGGTGCTCCTATCTTGAGTAGATAAACATTTACAATTGCTATTATCTTGTCCTTGGATTGTTTCCTTTATATAGTGTCCTTCTTTGTCTCTTGTTACAGTCTTTGTTTTCAAGACTATTTTGCCTGATGGGGTATCTGGGTGGCTCAGTTGGTTGAATGTCGGACTTTGGCTCAGGTCATGATCTCATGTTTTATGGGTTCGAGCCCTGCATTGGGCTCTGTGCTGACAGCTTGCTCAGAGCCCAGAGCCTGCTTCAGATTCTGTGTCTCCTTCTCTTTCTGCCCCTCCCCCACTTGAACTTTGTCTCTCTCTCAAAAATAAATAAATGTTAAAAAAATTAAAAACAAAAGACTATTTTGCCTGATATAGGTGTTGTTATCCTGGCTTCCTTCTTACTCCCTTTGGCATGATAAATGATTTTTCATCCCTTCACTTGCAATTTTTATGTGTCTTTAGGTTTGAAATAAGTCTTTTGTAGGCAGCCTATATATGGGTCTTGCTTTTTTTTTTTTTTTAATCCCCTCCTATATTTTTGGATTAGAACACTTAGTCCATTTACATTCAAATTATTGACAGGAATTTACTTTTTGCCATTTTGTTACTTTATGGGTTTTTTTTAGTTCTTTTCTGTATCTTTCTCCTCTTACTCCCTTCTCTCACAGTTTGCTGGCTTTAGTTATTAATATACTTGGATTTCTTTCTGTTTAATTTTTGCATATCTATTACCAGTTTTTATTTGTGGTTATCATTAGGTTTATATATAACATGTTACGCATATAGCAGTCTATATCAAGTTGATGGCTTGAACTTGTGAACTGTGAGATCATGACCTGAGCTGAAGTCAGACAATTAACTGATTGAGCCACCCAGATGCCTCTTTAAAATGCTTATTTTTGAGAGAGAAAGAAAGAGAGCATGCATGTGGAGGGGCAAAGAGAGGGGACAGAGGATCTCAAGCAGGCTCTGTGCTGACAGCAGAGAGCCCAATGTAGGGCTTGAACTCACAAACTGTGAGATCATGACCTGAGCCAAAGTCAGTCACTTAACCAACTGAATTACCCAGGTATCCTGCTGAATAGAGTATTCTTGGCTTCAGGTTTTTCTTTTTCAGCACTTTGACTATATCATGCGCCTCCCCTCTGGCCTACAAAATTTGTGCTGAAAAATCAGCTGATAGTGTTATAGAGTTTTCCTTGTATAAAACTATTTTCTCTTGCCACTTTACAAATTCTCTTTATCACTAATTTTTGCCATTTCAATTATTCTGTGTCTTGGAGTAGACCTCCTTGGGGGTTATTTTGTTGGAGGTTCTCTGGGCATCCAGAATATGGATATCTATTTCATATCAGATATGGTATGATTCAGGGCATTTTCAGCTATTATTTCTTCAGTTATATTTTCTGCCCCCTTTTCTCTTCTAATGGGATCCCTATAATGCAAACATTATCACTGAGTTTCCTTAAGTCTGTTTGCATTTTTTCCCTCTCCTGTTCTCTTTGATTGCCTTCAATTACACTATCCTTCAGGTTGCTCTCTGTTTTTTTTTTTTCCCTCTAGTGTATTTCTTACTCCATCTACTGTATTTTTAATCTCAGCCACTGAATTCTTCATCATTATTTCTTTTTTTTTTATGTTTTCTCTCTTAGTTTAGGGTCTCATTGGGGTCCTCTACTCTTCTCCAGTCAAGTGAGTATCTTTATGACCATTACTTTAAATTTTCTCTCAGGCATATTGCTTCTCTCTCTCTCTCTCTCTCTCTCTCTCTCTCTTTTTTGTGTGTTTTTGTTTTTGTTTTTGTTTTTTTTTGTTTAACTCTCTTGCTGTGATTTTGTCCTGTCTTTCATTTGGGACATATACTTTGGCTTCCTCATTTTGTCTAACATTCTGTGTCTGTTTCTATGTGTTAGGAAAGTCAACTATGTCTCCTGCATCTTCAGAGTAGTGGCCTATAGAGGAAGAAGTCTACCTCTTATAGTGTCCTGCAATGCAATGTCCTATGTTCATCAGAACCTGGCACTTCAGTGATGTCTGTGCGTGTTGTGTGTGCCTGAGCCACTTTTGCCTTCAGTCTAGTCATTTGCAATGTCTCTCTTTGCCTGTTGTGGGCAGGATTTTGTTCCTGTGTTGTTAGCGGCCAGTGTGGGACCACTATGGTTGAGTCAGACCAAGCATTTGCCAGAGATGCAGTAGCACCCAAGTGCAGAGTGATTTCCATTGTTATCCTCTGAAAATCTTTCATTGGTGGGCAGGCTCTGTAGTTAAACCAGGTGTTTATCCCCAGCCCACTGCTGGGGTCACAGTCAGACTGGTGTATATTGTTATCTTCCCATCTTCAGGTCAGGAGTTACTTTGGAGTGGTGCTATCCCCTATTTGGGCTTCTTACACCCTGCCTGGCTTGTAGTATCACTTTGCAGGGCTCCACAGTGTGTATTGGAGGGGGCAGGGCTGCAGGAGAACGTGGGTTTGGGGTGAGGAGTGCTAGCAAGGTTTTCACAGGTCTGCTATGAGGAGGGAACCTGGATCTGCTTTAGAAAACTGCTGCCTTATGGCTGGAGAGGGTGAATTCACAGGAGAGTGTAGAGCTAGGAAACACAGTGTCAGTCAGTTCCTCACTGTCTGTTGTAGGAAGGACCTGTATCTGCCCAAAATGCAGAGGCCAGCTGGAGAGAGAGCAGATCTGCAGAAGCACATGGGGGTGGGGCATGCTCTTAGCAAACTAGGTGGGAAGTGTTCTAGCTATGCTAGTTCCGTATTATCTAGGCTGGAGGGTTGGGGAGAGAAATGGTACCCCACACACACCATGCCTAGCTCTTTTGTTCTTGGAGAAGTTTCCCAAAGATCCCTGCTCCTCCAGCACATACTCTAAGGTTAGTAAATAAGTCTCCCTTATACCCCAGGATTCTTCAAGCTGCTGCTTCCATGTTGTATCTCTGTGAGTGTGTTTGTTGTGCTATCTCTTGAAGGATGGAGACTTAGTTTCCTGTTGCCCTCCTGTTGCCCTACCAGACCTGAGCCCACCAATTTTTAAAATTCCAGATGTTAAGCCACACTGATTGTAAGAACTTGTAAAATAAGGTTGCTCTGGTTTTCAAAGCCAAACGTTATGAGAATTCATCTTCCCTAGGTGGGTTCCCCATGCCTGGGTGCCTGATGTGGGGATCTATTTCTCTCCACTCTCTGTGTCGATGGCATTCCTCCCTCCTAGGGACAGTCCTGAGGGCCTATTTAGCTCCTCACCCATCTCTGACCTTCCTAACCTCTTCAATGTAGCCTCTTCTCTATATTTAGCTTCAGAGAGTCTGTTCTGCCAGTTTTCAGGTCATTTTCTGTGTTATTTACATTGATGTGGGTGTTATCTAGGTGTGTTTGTGAGAAGAGGTAATCTTAGGATCCTCGTACCCCCCCATATTTCCTGGAGGTACAGGTCACAATTTTTGTAGAGCCTTTGATATCTATAAATCCTGATTTTTTTTTTAGTCCTAGGTCACAGCTTCTCATTCACATTGTTTAAGCCAGTTATTTACCTCATTCCTTAGATGCCCCAGTCTTAAGAAGATCATTTGGTGTTAGCTTGGTGGTTAGTGGCTGTTAATAGGCATTTAAAACATTTGAGAGAATATAGTACACCCAGGGAGATGATTATGGTTACTATAAGTGGGACAGTTCCCAATATTTGCAGTGTACTTTAAGAACCGTGGTCTCTAAGACCTAAACCAGTCAAACTCAGATAAGTCAAAGATCTCATGGAAGGAGTTACTGTTTTAGACCAAGTTGGCTTATTCCTATGTAATTGAGTTTTAACTTCTCCAGAAAGGTTAATCCAGGCATGGCAGGTGGTGTTGGACATGGCCCAGATCCCTCCTTGCTGAGCTCAGAGATAATCAAGAGCTATTCTATTATTAAGGACAACTTAGGCCAGAGAGACTAAAGATTTTTGTTAGGCTGCTATTGCTTTAGAAGATTTTGTAATAATTTTAAGAATTAAGGGGAAATTTTTGATCATAAGTTCATTTACATTTATCCCTAACCAGGGAAATGGGGACCTGCCAAAAGAGGTTTCCTTTTTAACTCAACAGTGTGAATTTAGGGGAGTGACCAATGAGATGTCTTATTTTTCTTATGAAAATTTAAAGGCACAGTTAGATTTTTTTTTTCTTAGCTTGAAATAAGTTACCTTTCTTTTGCAGAGGTCTGGGAGATACTAATGAGATTTCCATCTTTTTAGGCCAATGCCAGAGTAAAGGAAAGGAAAAGAAAGAGAAAGGGTTTTATATTTAGTTGAAGTATGAAGTCTTGATCTGGTGTCTTGGATGGAAGAAGTCCACACCTTGATATTAGTTAATTCTCCTTGTCAATTTGGCTTAGAGGTCTCTAGCATCTTTTAGTTTGGCAACAGTGTCAGTGGTCAGAAGCACTTGGTAAGGTTGCTTTTAATGGTGCAAGGGGTGTCTTTGCTTTAGAATACCAGTTACTGGGCTATAGACTGTGATGGACAGACTTTTTTGAATTGGAATTTAGGAATGCTTTTTTAACCAGTTGATGAAGCCTGAGTATAAAACATTAGAGATTTAACATTAGAAACTTAAACATCAGGTCATACTAGGTTAAGACAACAGATCAGGAGGAGGTTGTGTACTGATAGAATATCAAGAATTTTGTAAGGTTTTTGCTAAGGTTTCTATGATGTATTCAGTGGCTGCCTTCATCACTGGAGTTAATGGAAAGTACACTCCAGGTGGGAAACTCTTTTTTAGGTTTATTTATTTATTTTCAAAGGGAGAGAAAGAACCAGCAGGGGAGGGATAGAGAGGAAGGGGGACAGAGGATCGAAAGCTGGCTCTATGCCGACAACAGGGAATCTGATGTCATGTTTGAACTCAAGAACCTTGAGATCATGACCTGAGCTGAAGTTAGACATTGAATGTACTGAACCACGAAGGTGCCCAAAACTTTTTCTTTTCTTTTCTTTTCTTTTCTTTCCTTTTTTTTTTTTTTTTTTACAGTTTTGTTTTGTTTTGTTTTGTTTTACTGCAAGGACATCAGCCTTAAACCAAAGAAAGGCTTTAACCTACCTAGAAAACATATATACAGTAACAAGAACGTATTGATAACTCATACTAAATGGCAATTGAATAAGGTCCAGTTGCAAGTTTTAAAATTTTATAGAAGTCTCTACACAAATGTCTGTTGATAATTTGAGTCATTTTAAATGTACTATTGTGGGTGAAGGAATGTAAAAACTGAAAAATGGGGTTTGTCAGGGAGCCTGGAAAAACCAAGTGGCTGTTTTGGGCTTCTCACAGTCCTATTTATTGAATTTATAGCCATCATTTGTCTATTAATTTGTTTCCAGAAGCAGATTATTGCCATATCACAAGAACATTAGAATGGCGAAAATCTGATAAAGGGACCATTTTTGCAGAAAACAGAAATGCACTTTGTCTATATATGCCACAATCTTACAAACATAATCTAAAGAAGGCTTAGTATTATTTATCTGGCAATATTTTCTATGTATTTTACATATTAAATAATCTAATTAACAAATCTTTTGGAATATTCCAGGTTAAAAAGACCTTTATATATATTTATATATAAATATGTAAATATATATAAACTTTATATATATAAATAATATGTTATATATTTATATTTATAATATATATTGTATATATTATTTACATATATTATATGTTTATTATATAATATATATCATATTTACTATATATAATATATCTTATATATTATATAAATTACATACTATATATTTTTATATATATTATATATATATAGATTTAGTTATTTCAATCTTAGTTCTGACTACTCATATAATTCTTTTCCAAAGCTGCTTTTTCTCACAAACTTTCTACAACTTTCTTTTTCATTTATATTTTATCCTAAATTTTCCTTCTGTATAAACGAGTCTCATTTTAGGAGAAAATTACTTACTTTTCCCTTCACAAAAATGTATTCCCATTTCTCATTTCTTACCAAAAAAATTCTCTTTTTTTCAAAAACACATTTCTTACATTTCTTGCTTACAGAGTTGTTTCCCTTAGTATTCCAGTAGTTTTAATTATATTTATTATAATTCTTAATGCTTAGAAAACTTTTTACCTAGAGATCCAAATTTATCTTTAGTTTCTTTGTGAAAAGAAAGATACATAAACCTATGTTTAATAATCAATATTTTACTATTTTATCTTACTTGGAAGAGACTTAGATATCCAACAAAATTAACCCAATACATCATTTAACCTAGCAAAACTGCAAAGTTTTAGGTTAACAATATCTTGGAAGCTATTTAAATGTTACCTACAAACCATTTATCTATTCCACTTATTCTTAACAATTACCCAGAAAAAGTTCATGAGACAAACAAAATCAACCATCATGTTAAGTCACTTTTGGTGACAGATTGCAACAGGTAGAATATGAATTTAATAAATTTAAGTAGAATAAAAGTGGGTTATGATGATGAGGTTAGGAACTATGGTGGGGGGGGGGGATGGGGTAGGTACAGTTCAGAGTTGAGGGCCAAGAAAGAATTCTTGAAGAAGTCTTTGGTGCAAAATAGTGATTTTATTAAAGCACAGGCACAGGACCAGTGGGCAGAAAGAGCTGCACTGGTGTTGTAAACAATGATTGGTTATATACCATGGACTCGGGGGAGGTAAAGTCAAAAGGGAAGTTTCCAAAGAGATTTCATATGCTAAAGACTCACAGATTACTGGAGGGAGGCCTAGCTGTTGTCAAGCTAAGGTTGTTTTTTCTTCTAGCAAAGCATAAACATTAAGACTATAAGGAGTTTCTGGATTTTAGGCTATTAATAAGATTGCCCTTTTTTGTAATTGTACTAAGATATATGTAAACTGATGGAGACTCTTAACAGTTTAACCATCTGTTTTCTGTCTTTTCCTTTGTCCTTGGGCAGCCAGGAGCTCCTGAGGAATATTACACATATCCCACCTGGGTGGGGGTGCTGTTAGCCTGTACTTTGCCCTCAACTTGCCCCACACTCACTCATCAGGTCGTTTGTGTCATATTTGATATTGATAAGTTGAAATGAGATGGCTATGTTAATTAAACCATCAATTTCAAACTAACTTTTATATCAGATATATATATTTTTTAGATCCCGTGAACCTTAAAAACATTGGGGTAGCTTTTATCTTTCTGAGTTTTAAAATGCTCAATTTTTATAAGTGCTTGTCTTCAAACCAGCTAAATGTTATTTTACAAATTAATTTTAGCAATACCATCTGGAGATAAACACATTTACAACACAAATATAAACACATGTCAACATACAGTTAGATGCAAACCTTATAGCTTCTGTTTTAAAATTACTGCCATCAAATAGGTATAAAATTTACTAGTTATAAAGGCTGGATGTGACTGTTTTTCTGGTAGATGTAATAAATTAAGGTTATATTAATTACATATATATATGTGTGTGTGTGTGTGTGTGTGTGTGTGTATGTTAAGGTTATATTAATAAGTTAATATTTGTGGAGAATATACTTAAGATTTGTATTTGTCCTTGACCAGTTAAGTTTTAAATGGCTTTTCCCCCTTGTTTTTACATCCCTGAAATTTGCATTTTAAAGAGATGGGCTAATTAAAGAATCCCTGCAGAAGACCAGGCAGAACACTGTATATTTACATTATAGAGGCACAGGGGGAAAATGCAAGCACTTTCTAGAAGGACTTTTGCTCTTTTAAGGCCAGACTTTTTACAATACTTATAATCCTTTTGAGATAAATAAGGGAGGTTTGGGAATTAGTGAAAAGGATTGGTCTTGGAATTGTTTTTGGAACTGTGTCTCTGGTCCTGTGAAGACTAGAGTTGTAAAACAAGAACAGCTGTTTTTTCATTTCTCAAAGAATTTGGTTGTGCCCTAAATAATATTAAAGGACTGACACACCCATCCACCTATGAGAAAGTCTTTTTTTTTTCCGCTCTGAATACATTTAGCTTAGGGGAGAAGACCTAAACAAATTATTATCTGGCTTTGAATATCAGCTTTTAATTTGGCCAAAATTCTGATTATAGAGCTATTAAATTTTTAAAAAATATCTTGTTATGTTTTAGCCAGGACAAACAGTAAAGATTTCTAGCAGTATTAGCCCGCATGGACCTAAAAGACATTTGCAAAGAGGGTACAAAAGATACTATTTTTATAGAGTTTAGAGCCACTCTCAAAGATAGCCAAATAAAGAACTGACAACCTGAATGTCACGGGCAGGCAGAAAGCCAAATCTTGTTCTTAGGATGTAAAACAAGACTTTCAAGAAGGAAATAGTTATTCCCAGGAGGAAAGGGATTAATAACCAGCGAATCTGGATTAGGAAAGGAAGGGATAACATGAATTTTTATTTTCCCCTCTCAACTGTGCTCGGGAGGTAATCAATTAAAAACAACAAGTTCTGAGGATTCTTCCTGGGTTTAAGCTTTTTTTGGTTTTATTTTTGTTTTTTGGGTTTTTTTTTTTCCCTATGGCTTTTATTTAATCTTTGACCAAAGAGTGAAGTATCTGAGGAGGATCTCCTGTAACTTCAGGTGGTTTTATTTTAAAATGTAATTGTTGCTTCAGAGTGGAAAGGCAGTTGAGACAGAAAATTAGTAGAATGAGAACTCAGGTAAAGAAGGATAGAAAGGAGGAGTAGGAGTTAGGTCAGTATTACAATCTTTTGTTTCAGGTAGTGTGTGTGTGTGTGTGTGTGTGTGTGTGTGTGTGTGTGTGTGTGTTTTATTAACCTTTGTAATGAATTTTTAATGAGACTATTTTGGACTCTTGAAGCCTTTTGGAGACTTCTGTACACCAGTTAAAATAGACATCCCATTTTGTTTAATTTGGGAACACTATTTTTTAAGTGCACTTTTTAAATGAACAATCTTGTCTAATTGGAACATTCCCCATAATGGCCACTGTGATTTTAGTTTATTTGTTTATTTATTTTAATTTTTTCTTGCTAGATATCTGCAACTTCTGGGACTATAATTCTTAGATAAGATAAACAGGTGTGCAGGGAAGTAGTGTGCTTGATCTTTAGAATTCAAATATCTTATGAGCTAAGACTTTAGGTTTCTTAGAGCCAAACCAGTACCCAAAAGGGATGTGCTGCTGGGTTGGGAATTGGGAAGTGTGCCTTTTTGTACAGTTTACTTGAAGTCAGCAGGTGATCTAGTGTCCATCTAACGTATTCTATGACCAACTTATCCTATCATGTGAGCCTGCTTTAAAGTGGCAAGCACTGTAATAGCCTTCCAATACTCAACCTATGCACATCAGTTTTTGCAGTTTTTTGGGCTCCTAGATCCCCACTAGAAATAGCCTTTATATACACAAAACAATATAAACATTGGCCTTATTGTATTAGTAGTCCTGCATCCTGGCCATAAGAAGGCCCTGTGAGCCCCACCACTAATTCCTATGAAACCTTACTGACATTTTCCACCCAGGAACTATAGCCTGGAAGGCTAGGGGCTTGAGTCTGCAGCAAAATATGCCAGCTCAACTGGGCTCTGGGCAGAACTGCCAACTCAGCTGGGCTATGGTTATACTTCTCTGCCAGCTCAAGCTGAACCACCCTGTAAAGGAAAGCCAATTAGATCAGGAGCTCAAATACAAAACAGAGCAGAGCTTAGACTGAGCTGCCTCTGAAATGACAAGATCACAAATTAAAAGGACACATAGACGCCATGTCTCTGTTTCTTGTCTCCAAATGCTGCTGGATGTTCACTTCAGATCCCACCACTGTCACCAAATCTGTTAAAAAACAAAACCAAGTAAGGTTGAAGATCTGATTGGCTTTATTAAATGATTCATGAATCAGGCACTTTTTAATCAGGCATTTCTTAACTCACCTACCACATAGAGAGGTGCTCTGAGGAGTTGTACAAAATGGAAAGTTTGGGGGCACCTGGGTAGTTTAGTTTGTTAAGCATCAGACTCTTGATTTCAGCTCAGGTCATGATCTCACAGTTCGTGAGTTCAAGCCCCACATTAGGCTCTGTGCTGACAATGTAGAGCCTGCTTGGGATTGTGTCTGTCTCTGTCTCTGTCTCTATCTCTCTGCCCCTCCCACATGTGCACTTTGTCTCAAAGCAAAAACAAAACCGAATGTTTTCATAGGAAGGAGGAGATGGGATAAGGAAGTTATTAACAGAAGAAAATAAAGGATTATTTTAGACAAGGTCACTTTCCTTTAGGGGAAAGGGCAGGGTGTCTTATCAGGCAGATTGCTTCATCTTCCTTTGGGGGTTGGAGAGGACCCATGTAACTGAGTTTTTCATTGGTGCTGATCAAAACATTCCTGACTGACCAGTTTAGGCTACACTTCTGTGGGGAGGTTAAAAGTACAATTAGATTGGATACAAAGTCCCAGTGGGAACTTTGTAAGTGACACCATTTTGAGCCTTGGGTCGCCCTCCCCCTTTTTTTCCTAAACAACTAAAACTATTATACCAGCATCCTTTAGATTTGCAAAAATATGAAGATACCTCATAATTTCTAGAATCTTCTGCCTTCTAAAACTTTTCCAATGTAGGATTAGTGATGGAGTTTTGGACTGGTAGGGGTCCAGAGATGATGACCAAGAAATAATTCTTGAGATGTCTTTGGTGCACAAAGATGATTTTATTAAAGCAAGGGGACAGGATCCATTGCCAGAAAGAGCTGCACTGGGGTCGTGAAGAATGCCTGACTATATACTATTGAGTTGGGGGAGGTAAAGGCAAAAGGGAGGCCTCCAGAGAAGGCTAAAGAGGACTCTTAAGATGCTAGGGTCCTTCCTATTGTTAAGCTAAGGTTGTTTTCCCTCTGATAAGGCATTAACATTAGGATAATAGGGGGTTCCTGGAGAAATGTTACAATTTGTATTTGCCTCAAGTACTTGTCAATGGGCTGCATGTTATAAGGAAATTTAATTTTACTTTCCATTTCTTTTTTGCCTTTGTTGTCCATATCACTCTGGAGGAGAGAGTGATATTGGAACTCCAGGAAACTGAGTCTATAGGTTTCTGGAGATTAGGCTAGTGATAATATTGTCTTCTTCTTGTAATTTACTAAGGACATATGTAAACTGATGGAGATTTATGTCCTGTATGACTGTCATCTCTTATCAGTGAACCATTTGTTTTCCCCTTTCCTTTCTTACTGGGCAGGCAGAAGTGTCTGAGGAATGTCACATCCCACCTAGGGGAGAGGGGGGTGTTGTTAGCTTGTGCTTGGCCCTCAGCTTACCTTATGCGCCTTCATCACTAGTACTTTCAAATATGTTTTAGTTCCTCTGTAATAAGAAACCAAAAGTAGATAAACCTGTTTAGTAATTTTTTTTTTAATTTTTTTAAACCTGTTTAGTAATTAATGTTGTAGTATTTGTCCTGTTTAGAAAATGATCCAGATAATTATTAAAATATTTGGGAGGCTACTTAAAAGTTAAAAATTTTAAATTTTATTTATATCTATTTAATATACATGTTCTTTATAACTACGTTTAGATTAGAAATAAAAGCTTTACAGGACATTAAACAGCTAACCATCATCTTTATGTTATTTTTGCTGACAAATTGCAATAGATAAACCATTTAATATAACTAGTAAATTCAGGTAGAATAAAAGTTTATCTGCATCATATTCGATGTAGATAACTCTAAAGACATTCCTGTTTTAATTAAACCAACAAATTTAAGCTAGATTTTATACTGAATATTTTTCCAGATCATGGAACTTGAAAAATGTTTGGGTTAGTTTCTATCTTCCTGAGAGTTTTAGAATGCTCAATTTTTACAAGCACTTGTCTTAAAACCAACTAAATAAAGCTCTTTACAAATTAGTTTTAACAGTGCCATCCAGAGGTATAAAAATATCTCACATTCACATCATTAATCTGTGTGTGTGTGTGTGTGTGTGTGTGTGTGTGTGTGTGAGTGTGTGTAGTTCCTAATTTGTGGAGAAAATTTTTAAGATTTCTATTTGTCCCTGGAATTAATCTTAAGGAGGCTATGCTAGAGTTTGGGCACAAGAGACATTTTGGAAGTTTGTGTTTTAAAGAGGCCTCTTGGGGTGCCTGGGTGGCGCAGTCGGTTAAGCGTCTGACTTCAGCCAGGTCACGATCTCGCGGTCCCTGAGTTCGAGGCCCGCGTGAGGCTCTGGGCTGATGGCTCAGAGCCTGGAGCCTGTTTCGGATTCTGTGTCTCCCTCTCTCTCTGCCCCTCCCCCGTTCATGCTCTGTCTCTCTCTGTCCCAAAAATAAATAAAAACGTTGAAAAAAAATTTTTTTAAAGAGGCCTCTTTCCCCCTCCCTTTTCTTCCCCCATTCATCTCAGGTGATTGTGGCCTGTGTGTACATTTTAAAGACATGATAAGATGAGTAGCTTTAAGGGATGGAGAAAAAATGTAAGTTCCTAGAAGAAGAGCTTCCTTTTCCTAAGGCAAATAATTTACAAGCCTTTTGAGATAAACAGGGCAAGTTTCGGATTGGTAAAGAAATAGGTGAACGTTGAATTTCTACTAGAGCTACATTTCTAGTTTTTGAAAAGATCTTTAAGATAAGGACAGTTGCTTTTAATTCCTCCAGGAATTAGGTTGTAACTTAAATGACATCAGAGGTTGATCCACTTATCTAACTACATTATCTTCAATTTGCTTCTTTCCTTCTGGGTACATAGCTCTAATTTTAACTTAAAGGAGAAGGTGTTTTAAAAAAGATTCCCATCAGGCTTTGAATATCGGCTTCCAATCTGGTTGACATTTGACTGCAGAGCTAATAAAAAAAAAAAAGAAGAAAAAAGAAAAGAAAACTTTCCAGTTTTCAGCCAGGAGAAACAGTAAATATTTCTGGCAGTATTTAAGAACCATCACTTTGGTGTAAGATGGGTACTAAAGAAGTTGTGAGGATACTCCCTGAGATGCAGAGTTACTCCCAAAGATATTCCCAAACCCCACAACCAATATGCCCCAGGCAGGAAGACAAAATGAGGCACCATACAACACCCAGTGCTCATCCCAACAGGTGCCCTCCTCAATGCCCATCACCCACTTTCCCCTCCCTTCTACCCACCATCAACCCTCAGTTTATTCTCAAGTTTTTAAGAGTCTCTTATGGTTTGCCTCCCTCCCTCTCTTTTTTTACCCCTTTCCCTTCCCCATGGTCTTCTGTTAAGTTTCTCAGGATCCACATAAGAGTGAAAACATATGGTATCTGTCTTTCTCTGTATGACTTATTTCACTTAGCATAACACTCTCCAGTTCCATGCACGTTGCTACAAAGGACCATATTTCATTCTTTCTCATATATAGTATGAGAAATACTATACTCAAATAGTATTCCATTGTGACTATAAACCACAATTTCTTTATTCATCAGTTGATAGACATTTGGGCTCTTTCCATAATTTGGCTATTGTTGAAAGTGAGGCTATAAACATTGGGGTACAAGTGCCCCTATGTATCAGCACTCCTATATCCCTTGGGTAAATTCTTAGCAGTGCTATTGCTGAGTCATAGGATAGATCTATTTTTAATTTTTTGAGGAACCTTCACACTGTTTTCCAGAGTGGCTGCACCAGTTTGCATTCCCACCAACAGTGCAAGAGAGTTCCTGTTTCTCCACATCCTCTCCAGCATCTATAGTCTCCTGATTTGTTCACTTTAGCCACTCTGACTGGCGTGAGGTGATATCTCAGTGTGGTTTTGATTTGTATTTCCCTGATGAGGAGTGATGTTGAGCATCTTTTCATATGCCTGTTGGCCGTCTGGATGTCTTTAGAGAAGTGTCTATTCATGTTTTCTGCCCATTTCTTCACTGAATTATTTTTTTTTTTTTCGGGTGTGGGGTTTGGTGAGTTCTTTATAGATTTTAGATACTAGCCCTTTGTTTGATATGTCATTTGCAAATATCCTTTCCCATTCTGTTGGTTGCCTTTTAGTTTTGTTGATTGTTTCCTTTGCAGTGAAGAAGCTTTTTATCTTGATGAGGTTCCAATAGTTCATTTTTGCTTTTAATTCCCTTGCCTTTGGAGATGTGTCAAGTAAGAAATTGCTGTGGCTGAGGTCAGAGAGGTATTTTCCTTCTTTCTTCTCTAGGGTTTTGATGGTTTTCTGTCTCACATTCAGGTCTTTCATCCATTTTGAGTTTATTTTTGTGTATGGTGTAAGAAAGTGGTCTAGTGTCATTCTTCTGCATGTTGCTGTCCAGTTCTCCCAGCACCATTTGTTAAAGAGACTGTCTTTTTTACATTGGATATTCTTTCCTGCTTTGTCAAAGATTAGTGGGCCATACATTTGTAGGTCCAATTCTGGAGTCTCTATTTCATTGGTCTATGTGATAGGTATTTCTTATGAGTCTATAGGGTCTCCATTGCCTTCAGCTCAAAATCGTCCATATTTTGGGGAAACTTGCTCTGTACCCCCTCAGTCCTGCCTAGAAAGTTTAAAGAAAATTCACAATCTGGCAGTTAACTTGTTTTTTTAAAATCTGCTGTTTTGCTAAGAATATAGAGGAAAAAGTGGATAGTAAGGGATAGAAACAGCATGGGGAGGGAACAGGAGAAGGAAAGTGTTGAAATCTTAGGGGAAAGAATGGTGGGTAGGGCAAAAGGAGGAGGTAGAAGAGGAGGAGTTTATGAGAAGAGGAGGAGTTTGTGAGGCTTCAGCCCACATATCAAATTTAAAAGCCTCTCAAAAGACCTCAATTAGCTTTTGAACATTTTGAGTTAACTCCTTGAAGGGAAGCAACCTTTTTAGTATTTCTTTTGTAGGCCTCCAGATGCCAATTAAAATAAGCTTTCCACTCTTTTGCTTTGATTTTTATAATCTTTCTCTTTCTATTTGTGCACACAAAGAATAATTTGGAGACATCAAAAGTGTCCCATTTTAGCCCATGAAATTTTAAATTATCCTGGGTAATGTGATTCGAATAGGAAAAACATTTATAGGATGAGGACCATAATCTTTACAAAAAAAATCCAGCTAGCATTCCCAAAGAAGGTTGATCATTTAGGGCTGTTATAGAGGAAATATTTCCTATGATTTGGAAACAATTTAAGTTTAAAGAAAACATGGCCACCAGAAAATAAGTTGAGCACTCACCAATAAATATCTTGAAACCCAAATCCTCCCCCATTTAAGGGGAGAATGGCATTAGAGTGAGGACAGAACGGGTTAGCTTGCTCAAATAAAGTTGGCCTGAACATTGAGTAACAGAGGTGTAGGAGGTTCAGATCCAGGAGACCTCACAGCTAGAACTCTGAGCTTCACACATTGGAAATGCGTAGAGAACAATGGTCTCTTGGAGGCATCATCTTCATGTCCACACAGGCAACCAGGATCCAGTATCCGTTGCTCTGGATCCTGTCAGCTATGCCAAGAAATGTCACCCAAGGAAGAATTCACTAAAAATTTAAGCAAATAGGCATTTACTTAAGCAATTGGAATTGCAATTTGGGAGACAGCATCAAGTAGAAACCTGACCCCTATTCTAAGGGAGACAAAAAAGGGGTATAAAGGTGAAAGGTGATGAGGACAGTTCTCATTATTTTCCTCTATGCAAAAAAGCGATTGAAACTAGGTTAACTGGGCTAAATTGGATTAATATGCAAATGAAGGATTGAAATTTATCAAATAGCTTTGGCTCCTTTACAAGTGAAGAATGCAAACAATTCAGCTGTCATGGTGAGGAAGAAGTTAAGTTCTGGCTGAGGACTCATAGGTCCTCCCATGAGGCCATGCAAAAATTCTTAATCCTTTATGGTCTCCTGAGCCTATTTTAAAGGAGACTCTCTTAACTAGGCTTGCTTGCTCCATTTTGAAATCTCTTTTTACAGTGACCATCAGCATGATATAATTTTTGATTGGAGACACATTGCTGTTACATTAAAGCATCCACATTTATTTTGAAAAGCATGACTTTTTCTTATTTTTAAATATATATAGATATAGATATAGATATAGATATAGATATAGATATAGATATAGATAGATATATGGCAGTATACTATCCTGCCCTATTGGTCTTGAATTTTATATAAGTAAATGTCTTCCTTAAAATACTCATAATAATACATTCTTTGCTTCCCAGCCCTTAGGGAACAGTGTGCTTTAATTAACATATACATTGCACAAATATCTGCTCATCTTAGTTTTCTGCCTGAAAGGGATTGAAATTTGTTCCACCAAAGAAGCAAAATCAACACACTTGGAGGCTTGGTGCAGGTATATTAGCATTTCAGAGGCTCAAGTGTCATAACTGGTTTAACTAAACAAAGCCATAATGTACATTTCAGAAAACTGCCAGCAAGGAAAATCAATTCTGTATTTCAAATGAATTCAAATAAATTCAGCACCTTGTATCTGTACTCTGCATAGCCCTGCTAGGATTTCTATGAATTATTTGCAATCAAAGTTTTACTTAAGCTTGTTTGAAAAGAGGCATAAATTTACCATTTTTCTTAAACTAAAATGTTTGTCCTCACAGATTTATGGATAGTTTGTATCCTTAAAAGTGACTAATGTTGACCTATTTTTCAATTTAGAACTAGATTTAATTATTACAAATTAAAATTTTAATTATAAATTTACTCATTATGTTTGAAGATGGACTAAATGAACTGGTAGTAGCATATAATGCCTAGAAGCAGATGAATCACTTTTAGTGAAGAAAATGCACCAAATATTAAGTCATGTGTATATTTAGTGTTTCTGTAAATTAATACTGACTAGCCTTCTAAGGGAAGTCTAGAAAGCTAACAGATTGGTGGATTACAATGTAGTACTTAAGCATTGTTTTTCATTTTTATTTTTTTTGAATGTTAGGATCAGACAAGATACTTAGGATAAGACAATATTATAATATTTGAAAGATACACTGCAGATGAAAAGCTGACAAATTTAAGATCTTATACTTAATCTATTTAAAGAATATATCAATAAAATATAGTTTTTTAGGTAAAAACATATTTATAGAACTTTTTTTTTTGCATCTAACTTCTGTTTATGTGGTGTTTTTGCTTCAGTGTAAAACATTTTTTTAAAATATTTATGTTTGAGAGAGAGAAAGAGGATGCATGTGCATGCATGTGAGCATGAGTGGGTGAGGGGAAGAGAGGGAGGGAGACAGAGAATCCAAAGCAGAGTCCACACTGTCAGCACACAGCCAATGCAGGGCTCAAACTCATGAACCTGTGAGATCATGACCTGAGCCAAAATCAAATGCTTAACCAACTGAGCCACCCAGACATCCTTAAAACATTGCTTTTTTTAAGAGTTTTTCATTTTAATCCCAGTATAATGTATAGTGGTATATTAGCTTCAGGTGTACAGCATAATGATTCAATAATTCTATACATTACTTAGTGCTCATCATGATAAGTGTACACTTAATCTCCTTCACTTGTCTTACCTGTCACCCACCCCCCACCCCTGCCACACACACACACACACACACACACACACACACACCCACCCACCCACCCCCTCTGGTAACCATCTGTTTGTTCTCTATAGTTAAGAGTTTGTTTCTTGTTTTGTCTCTCTTTGTTTTGTTTCTTAAATTCTACAAATTAATGAAATTGTATTGTATTTGTCTTTCTCTGACTTATTTTGCTTAGCATTATACTCTCTAGCTCCATCCATGTTTTTGAAAATGGCAAGATTTAATTCTTTTTTATGGGTTTTTAAAATATATATTATATTTATATATATATAAATATATATTATATATATAAATATATATATATATATATATAATACACACACATACACACACATATCTTCTTTATCCATTCATCTATCAATGGACACTTGGGCTAATTCCATTATAACACTATAATAAATATAGGGGTGTATATATCCTTTCGAATTAGTGTTTTAACATTATTTGGGTAAAAACCCAGGAGTGTGATTACTAGACCATAGAGCAGTTCTATCTTTTTAATTTTTGAGGAAACTCCATAATGGTTTCCACAGTGGCTGCACCAGTTTGCATTCCTACCAATAGTACACAAGAGTTCCTTTTTCTCCATATCCTTGCCAATGATTGTTGTCTCTTATGTTTTTGATTTCAACCATCCTGAGAAGTGTGAGATGATACTTCATTGTGGTTGTGATTTGCATTTCCCTGATGATGGGTAATATTGAGCATCTTTTCATGTGTTTGTTGGCCATCTGGATGTCTTATTTGGAGAAGTGTCTATGTCTTTTGCTTGATTTTTAATTTGATTTTTTGGGTTTTTTTGTGTGTTTTATGTAAGTTCTTTATGTATTTTGAATACTAACCTTTTGTCAGATATGTCATTTGCAAATATCTTCTCTCAGGTTGTCTTATAGTTTTGTTGACTGTTTCCTTCACTGTGTAGAAGCTTCTTATTTTGATGTAGTCTTAATAGTTAATTTTTACTTTTATTTCCTTTGCCTCAGGAGACCTATCTAGAAGATGTTGCTACAGCTGTTTCTCTGTCAGAGAAATTACTGCTTGTGCTCTGTTTTTATGGTTTTCAGGTCTCACTTATAGATCCTTAGTCCATTTTGAGTTTATTTTTGTGTGTGGTCTAAGAAAGTGGTCCAATTTCATTTTACATGTTGCTCATTCCCAACACCATTTGTTGAAGAGACTTTTTCCCATTGCATTTTCTTGCCTCTTTGGTTGAAAAGTAATTGACCATAAAATCATGGGTTTGTTTCTGGGCTTTCCATTCTGTGCTATTGATCAATACATCTATTTTTTGTGCCCATACCATACTGTTTTGATTACTATAGTTTTGAATTATAACTTTAAATCTGGAATTATGATATCTCCAGCTTTGTTTTTCTTTTACAAGATTGTTTTGGCTATTTGGGGTCTTTTGTAGTTCCAAACAAATTTTAGGATTATTCTAATTCTGTGAAAAATACTATTGGTATTTTGATAAGGATTGTATTCAGTGTAAAACATTCTTATTCTTTATTTAAAATACAAAATAATATAATTTATCTTGCAAAATACTAAAATTAAAGGCAATTATTCCAATCTATCAAACTTTGAACACCATCAGGGTTGGAGCGTTATACAACTGTAGATGGAGCTACATGAAAACCAGAGAACAGCAACCCTGTTTTGCAACTAGTATATGTGAATTGAGTTTTGGGGGCTGGACAATGCCCTATAGCTTCCACGAAGGCTATAAATGTTTCTTATATTTTGTATCCAACATCCAAAGAGGAGGACTTGAAATTCTTGTTTTTGTTTTGTTTTGTTTTGTTTTCTCTCTCCTAATGACATCTTTTTAAACTGCCAGAGTGTTTTCTCCATTCCCATCCAAGTGATTAGCCTCATTGGCTTGTTTTGTTGTTCCCTTCAAGAGAAGATACAGTATGGAACCATTAAGAGGGATTTGCTCTTATTCTGCTAAAGATAAAAGAATGGGAACAATAATGTTTAGGATCCTTCAATGACCATGCCTCGAGCATAGCCATATGTTCGTGCTTAAATCACACACAAATCTGTATGAAGATCTTAGTTTGCAATGTGATTAACAGCAGTTCCAAGCACTGGCTAGGCTATGACATTGCCTATTAGTTAAAAGATTAATCCCCTGAGTACTTGGAGGCCTGTTCTAGTGGATTTGTTACAATTTACTGATGGGATCATCTTTCAAAGTACCCAACCTCAAAGTAAAATGAGAATAATAATGTATTTCTTGCCTAATGTAGTAAGGTACAATATATTAATTATTGGACTTAAAATTTGGATTCCCTTAGAAAATGCATACACACACATATGCATATATGTATACACATAGATATGTTTTCTCAATTTTTTAGTCATGAATGAAACTTTTCATAAGTTGCTTTTTATTACAATGGCTTTGGATTCTTTCTATTTATGATTTAATAATCAGTAACGAAAGGTTTTCCTCAATTTTTTTACCTCTATTCTTTTAGTTTCTCCGTACTTCTTGCCTTTTCATATCTGCTTTTCTAATTATATGTTTCCTGGCTACTGTTTTTTTGTACATGAATATGATTATGTTAAAAATGTGTTAATTGCAGGTGTTTGGGTAAAGAGTCTGAAAAGAGAACTTGGGTGGAAGCGCATATTATTCCATTGTAAGAAAACTATAAAAATAATATCTGTACAGAACATATTTACTATAGGTGAGTAGTTCCACACACAGAAGTCTTTGACTGTTTCCCTTGTGCCTTTAAATATATTGCAAATCAATAATGTTTGATACAGAGACATTTGGAGAATTGAGAAATAAATTGAAGTTGTATTTTTAGGAACCAAAACAACAGCAACAACAAATGAGGCTCAAGTGGTTGTTCATCCTTGAAATGAAAAACAAGCCCATGGAAAATAGACATGGATATCTAAAGCCCTGATATACTCAGAAACAAAATTCTGATTGGTTGTGTATCAATGGTTTCTTCAGAATTACATTCACCAGATTTTAAATTTACAAGGAATATGCAGCAAAATGTAGCATCTGTCAGATATGGTGTGAACTACTGACTTGAGGTAGTTCATATTTCAACATTAGATTGCACTACATTTCTTTCAATGATGTCACACTTTTATAAAGCTGGTTTTTCACTGATGTGATAAAAATGCATAGTGAATGAAAATCAATATGGAATAGGAAATAAAGGTGGCAGCATCCAATCTAATTCCAAGGTTGAAATTCCAGGAGCACAAATCCACTTTATATGTAATTATGTTTATTTAAAAATATCTTTTAATTTGTGTGTATTTTTTTCCCCAAAAGGTTACTAAGTTAAGACATAAATTATTAGGTTGTTTGGATCTCACTACTTCATAATCAGGCCAAAAGCAATACCTAATTATTATATCAAGCACCATGGAAAAATTACTGAGACACTAAGGGTCCAGGAAATCAAGGAAGTCTGGGAAGTTCTGAATTATACAATTGTAGTATTTGACATGTTGAACAGTTTGAATCTGTTTATTGTTTTTTGAGAATAAACAACAAATGCCAAGTGACACTCTAGGAATTTTTCTGTGGTTGTTGCTTTTTTTTTGTTTGTTTGTTTGTTTGTTTTCCGGAGTGTGTGTGTGTGTGTGTGTGTGTGTGTGTGTGTGTGTATGTATGATCTCTAGATTATGGTGAAATATTCCCCAGGTTCCCTGTCTTTACCAATGAATTGAGGCAGTTTTTTCTTAATTAGGTATCAGAGTAGCGTGTTCTGCTTTCCACAACTCCCATTTGTTGTGTGAGATTAATGAGGTTGCTCCATGGTAGACATATGGGCTATAAGCTCATTAGTAGGGAGTCTTGTAAATGATTTGGTTATGAGAAGGAGGGTCCTAAGTAGTTGTAAGGGAAAAGCCATTTTACACTGCTTGATAAAGGAATTGAAACATCTCAGTTTGGGCTAATTGGTTCTTAGACCAATTCAAGAATGTGAAAAATATTCTCCTCTTTGTCCTCATTCCAAGGAATGTAAAAATTAGATCTCTGGGATAGCAGTGTGGAGGCAATTAGCAGTCTCCTTTTCTCTACTCCATCAACATGTTTTAACTCTTGAGGATGTAACTCCAATTCCAATGTCTTCCTAAGCCCTTCCTTGATCTCCCAAATGAAATTTTTCAAGCCTTCCTTGTGCCTCCTTTTAGATCAGTGTTCTTAATGTTTATATATGTTTCTTCTAGTTTGTAAGTTCATTAAAAATAGGAATACATTCAGGAAGCCTTTGCCAATTCTCCTAATAAACCTCATAATCTTAGCAACCAAATAAGTCTGTGATTTTTCTTCTCTTCTAGAAAACAAATATTAACAATTTTGATTGTTATCCATTGCAGGACTTCTTAACCTTATGGCATTCATATAACATAGTAATTTTATGACATATCAGGATAAAATGATGAGGTTATAACTGAGCTGGGGAAGGTTCTGATCATCTCCAAAGTAGAGGGGTATTGATTTCTCAGCACACCTATAATCCATGGGTAGCATGCATGTGCACTTGAGATATTAATTGGTAAGCTGGATTTTATTGTACTTTGGTTACAGTAACATCTTGGCATAAATTTCTCAGAAGACAATTTATTTTTATAAGCATTAAAACAAATATGAGTCATTAAATTTATGAAATTCCCATGAAATCTGTTTCAAAATCATTGAGCTTGCTATTCAATGCTGTTATCAAAGAACTATGCAGAACTTGCCAGTAAATCCATCTTTCCCTGGGGCTTCTGTCCACAGAGGAATTTTCTGAGGTAGAGTCAGTCATTGAACACTGGTCTTTTTGAGTTTCCCCTACCATAATCATTTCCCATTCATGGAGTGTTTGCTGTACTAAAATCTGTAGCATAGGCCAGGTAAGTAACAGATGAAGGAGCCTGGTGAGTCTGGGTAAGAAGAATAGGAAGTGATGAGACCATGGTGGCGTGGATCACATCATTTTATTCCACTGTTTAAAACCCTCCTGTGGTTGCCCATAGATGAGAATAAAATTCCTCACCATGGCTTCCATGGTTTCCATGGTTTTATGCTATATACTACTTATTTCTCTAACCTCACTTGGTGATTCTACAAATATTTATTGAGTACCTACCATATTCCAAATATTTGGAATACATATAGGAACAGAATTAAGATCCTTGCTCTCATGTTGTTAACATCTTAATGCGAGGGGGAAAAATAAAATAAACTATAAAATATGTATGTATAGTAAAAAGAATTTTAGAGGTGATAGGGCTATGGAAAAAAGAAAAAGTTGGGGAACAAAGGGAATTTAGAGTACCAGCAGGAGTGGGGTCAGCAAGTTTTTTTTTCTATAAAGGGCCAGATAATATTTTAGGTTTTGCAGGTCATAGGGTCTCTGTTGCAACTGCTCAACCCTGCCTTGTAGCAGCACAAAGGCATCTGTAGACAGACAATATGTTAATGAACAGGCATGGCTGTGCTCCAATAAAACTTTACAAAAACAAGCAGTTGGCCTGATTTGACTGTTGGGCTATATTATGAGAATCCTGGATTATAGTATTAAATCATCACTGGGAATGTCCCATTGAGAGGGAAGGATTTGAGCTAAGTTACTTTCTGTCCCAATGTCCTATATAGTTTTAATCGTAACATTTGTCACCATGTTAACATGTTTTATATGCATGTTTATTTCAAGCTTTGTTTCTGTCCCATCCTATGAATATGTTAGTGCAATGAGGGCTGTGAACTGGTCTCTTTTTGCTGGGCATCTAGAGTAGTGTCTGGCACACAGTAGATATTCACTAAATATTTGTTAATTGATGAGTGGAGAGTAAATGTCATTGCTAACGAGTGCAGCCAATATTCAGTTCCAGCAAATTGTTAACATGAAAGATTGCAACATTAATTGTTACCAGATCTTATAAGCTTTGAAGAGAAGCTAGAAATTCAAATTTTTGCATAAAATCTCTCCATTTTAATGACTGGGACTAGTAAAAAATAAAAGATCTCTGCACATCAAGCTAAATACTCCTATAAGCTAGTTATCTAGAATTTTTGCTCTATACATTTATGGAATAAACCAGTTGATGTTTTTATGTGAGTCCCTTTTCTACACTGTGAACTATGAAAGATGACTTAGATGATTTAAGGTCAGTGACTAGTAGCATTACCTGGTCGCAACTCACTTTTTATGACTTCCTACCCACATTCTCACATTCTCTGCCTGTAGGAACAACACATGTTAAAGTTGTATTTACTGTAAGAACAATATGCTATCTTAAAAAGATTTCACAGACTTGATGTATAAACTTGTGGAATCTATATCTACCTGTAGAATAATTCTATTTCACTTACATTTCCTTACTTGGCTTTGTTCTAGAGAGGTGGTTTCCATATCTTTGGATCTCTGTGGTATAATTTTAACTAAAGTAAAAGTAGAAGGAATCCTGTTTCACTGATGGAACAGTGTAACTTCTAGCACTGTACCTAGCCCATGGTAGATGTTTAGTACGTAAGAATGAATACAAGAAATCTGTACAATCATGGTATTTGAAAAATAAATGTAACTGGAATAAAAATATCTTAGCTATTGTGTATATCTGGTAAGTTATGCAAGCCATAGATGTTGAAAAATCTCTTAACACAAATTCAATACATGGATAATTACTGAATTTATAGTAAATGAAACAAAAATAAATAAATGTGACACTTGAATGATCAAAAGGCCTCAATTCTTAATGTACTATGTAATAGTAATTATAGATAATATTGTACTTTTGATATGTGATGAATACTAATTATCTTACATTTATTATTATTTTAGAATAAAGCAGAAAATTTATTGCTAACATCATGATTATTCCAAACTCATATGATCTATACGGATTTAACAATGGTGGTAGATTATGGTGAAGTTATCCTCAGATATACTTAGTATTATTAGTGTGGTACTCAACACTTAGTACCACTTATTTCAGATCATTTTCAAAATAAAAAAATGCATGATACTCTAATATTTGAAACATAAAACAAGGGATCTATTACTGTAGTTTTTAAGTTTATGATGCTTTGCTTTGGAGGCCAGGTTTGAAAAGGGCATGAATGATCTATTTTGGTATTCATTTTTTCTAATACTCTTTTTTTTTTTTATATGAAATTTATTGTCAAATTGGTTTCCGTACAACACACAGTGCTCATCCCAAAAGGTGCCCTCCTCAATACCCATCACCCACCCTCTCCTCCCTCCCACCCCCCATCAACCCTCAGTTTGCTCTCAGTTCTCAACAGTCTCTTATGCTTTGGCTCTCTCCCACTCTAACCTCTTTTTTTTTTTTTCCTTCCCCTCCCCCATGGGTTCCTGTTAAGTTTCTCAGGATCCACATAAGAGTGAAACCATATGGTATCTGTCTTTCTCTGTATGGCTTATTTCACTTAGCATCACACTCTCCAGTTCCATCCACGTTGCTACG